>NW_027530330.1:774929-779531 GCF_008692635.1 Crocuta crocuta | reverse complement strand
ACTGCCAATTAGGATACTACATTATAACTTTCATAATATTTTAGCAAACATTGTGAATGTGACTTTTGACACATGGAAGGGATTGAACTTAATATAAAATTGATGATGATGATGATGATTTATTATATATAATATATTCTTATATCATCATCATTATATATTTAATAATATATAAATCTATAAATAATCATTATTATTATTGATATTTGCTGTAATATTCAAAATATAATAGGACCTCTAGGTCCCTTAATTTTCACACTAAGATGTAGCCTGAGATACATGCTTGTTTATCAAGGAAGGGTATATTTTCCCATGCCCTCTTCAGAAATGACCAGATAATGAGAGAAATGGAAATATGTACCAGGAGATGGAGCCCAGAAGCTCAATGCACAGGGGTCACTCTCAGAAAAGAGGGCATAGGCTTAGTAAAGAATCATTCCCACCCTTACAATAAGTCAGAGAGTATTTGCAACAACATGGATGGGGCTAGAATGTATTGTGCTAAGCAAAATAAGTCAGTCAGAGAAAGACAAATACCATATGGTTTCATTCATATGTGGAATTTAAGAACAAAACAGATGAGCATATGGGAAGGAGGGGGGGAAAATGGGAGGGAAAGAAACCATGAGAGACTCTTAACAATAGAAAACAAACTGAGGATTGATGGAGGGAGATGGGTGGGGGATGGGCTGTATGGGTGATGGGTATTTTAAGGAGGGCACTTATGATTAATATTGGATGGTGTATATAACTGGCGAATCACTGAATTCTACTCTGGAAAGCAATATTGCACTGTATGTTAACTAACTAGAATTTTAAAATTTGGAAGAAAAAAAATAATAAGGCAGAGAGTTTCTCACTCGACATTATTGCTATTCTGGATTGATAACTTTTTGTTTAGGGCAAGTGTTCTATTCACTACAAGGTATTTATCAGCATCCCTACACACTGTATATCTGTGGTACACACCCTTCATTGTTGACCATTAAGAATATCTCTAGTCATTGTCAAAAGTTGCCTCAGAGCAGATCGTCCCCAGCTGGAAACCACTTGAATAGGGGGTATGAACAAGTAATATTTTCCCAGAAAGCTTCTAATAGGACTATGGACAAGCAACTGTTATATGCTTTCCATTCTTCCTCCTTTCAAATAGGATCATTTATTGCCCTTCCGGCTTTGTGCTCAACTGTGTGTTGGGAATAAAAAGGGCCAAATAACTTGTCTTCATTTTATGTTTCTGGATCAAGAAATTATTGAATTAAACTTTTGAGTTCTTGGGATGAGGTGGTCATATTTTGCACATAGGAAGGAACCATGGCCAAGAGGGAGCACACTAGTACCTTCTGTTATTATCTCAAATACACTGCTGATATTCTTTGCCACGTGATGGCAGTTCTCCCCAGTATAGATGTGATATATGTTTCTCATTCCTTCTGGTTCTCAACTTTTCCCTTTTTGGCCAGCAAAACACAGCAGAAAAGACCATGTACCAGTTTTGATTCATGTATTTTACAGAGATTTTATGTTTTCTTTTTGCCTTCTTGTGCCTTCTATAGGAGAAGAATAGGACTAAGTTGATGAAAGATGATGAAAGAGACATTTGGAACATTCACTGCAACTGAGTTACCCCAGCAGAGACCAGCATTGATTGGCCAAATTGCAGGTGTATTACCAATGGCAGCCATGATCTACAAAACTATCCCAAGGTTCCAACAGCCCAATTTGTTGATTCTAATTTAGATTAAGTCCAAAGGAAGGTAAAATTATGTATGGTGCTCCAAATCTGAACAATGGTTGCCCATGGATGGTAGAATTGACTGAAAGAGAATGCAAGGGAAGTCAGTGGATGATTGGAATGCTATATCTATTTATTAAACTCATTAGATTACAATCTTAAGATCTATTTTTTCATTGTGAAATTTACCTCAACTATTTTTCCTAATTATAATAACAAAACATTATATATGAGTTTTTAAACTCATAGAACATTGGGAAAAAGAAAACAAACTGATTAGTAAAACATGAAGAAGATAGTAAGAAGTAAAATAATAATGAAAATAACAGTAAATTGAAAGAAAACAAAATAACAGGATAGAAATAAGTCTGTATATACCTGAAATTCCAATAGATAGAAATATGTGAAACATAAAGGTTAAAGCAATAAGGACTCTAATATTGTATGAAAATATAATCTAGCTCTTTTCTCTTTTCCTTTTATTTTCCTGATCAATTCAGTTCTACGGCATTTAGGTGTAGCAGAGTATGAAAGGTATCTTTAAGGAAAAGCATCCTACATGGAATGCTGGAGAAGGAACATAGAGAGGAAGGAATCATGGGCTTTCAGAGCCTGAGTGGGATGGAGAGGGCATCAGATGATGACTGCCATCTGTCAAAGGATGTCACAGCCAAAAGAAGATGAAAAGGATCCCTAAAGTATGGGAAAGCTCTTTGTGGGCTATCAGAAACCTGCAGGATGAAGAAGGCATTAAACTCTGATGGTAGCCTGGTATGCAAATTGACAGCCTAAGCAGGGTGAGGATGGGGGATATGGGATGAGGCCCTGAAGAGGGTGTCTGAGCCTAAGCAGAGAGCACAGGGGTATACGTGACTGGAAGTCCCCAAGTGGATTTTCAAAATCTGAACAGGATGAGGAATGCAGCTTAGCGGGGATTATTAAAGTCTCCTAGAAAGCACCTAACAGTCATCACCTTAATCAAGTATCACATTGAACATTATTGGCAATGGGGAAAAAATTAAAAATGGTATGTAATATAATCGAAAACAAAGAGAAAAATACAGCATCACTATATTTCTGCTGAAGATATGTAACCTGAATCTAGCTACGTGGAAATATCAGACAACTCAAATTAAAGCATATTCTTCAAAAAGTCTAGCTGTAAACTTCAAAGTATAAAGGCCATAAAAGTTAAATTAAAACTGAGATACTGTTCCAGACTGTTCAAGGCATGATTTGCAACTAGATCCTTTTGCTTATAAGAGACATTACGGGGACAATTGTCAAAACTTGAAAGGGATTTGAGAATCAGAATGTGGTAATGTATCTATATCAATTTCCCCATTTTGATAGCTGTATTATGGTTATGGAGGAGAATACAGCACTGTAGTATTCATGAGTAATGGAACATCAGGGTAGAATAGAATTAAATAAGCAATAGGCAGAAGAGAATTAAGAATTCAGGGAAAGTTTTCAGTATAAATGAGTAAAAAGGATAGTTAATATATTGTAATATGAGCATTTATATTCTGTTTAGAAGAGAACTTTATTTAAGAAATTGTGGCGCATAATTAACAGAAAAAAAATAAATAAATCTGACCCTCTAAGTTACATCATAATCACAAATAATTTCCCTAGGCATGACAATTTCTGTATTACCAGGGTATCATCAGTTCAGGCCTTACAAATATGGGTAACTCAAAGAGGTGCCTTCTAATTCTTTCAGGATTCTTTTTTCCCCCTGACTTCACTACTTTGGAGGATTTATAACAAATATGCTCACTGTTTTCTGAAACTTATTTGAAAAGGCATTTCCTAGTCCCTAATGACTCCTTGCTATTTGGGGTGGCTTTGTTCTATTAGGCTAAGTACTAGAGAATAAGCTCTTCCTTACAGACTTTAGTCTGCATTCTCCAGGTTTCAATCATAAACTTGTACATGCATCCGTACCTCCTTATGAGTCTTTAAACTTCAGTCCTTCTTGATTTTGATAATTTTCATGTATTCTTTGTTTCTTGCATGAAGGTGTTCTCTTTGTTATTTATAAGTTTAAATTTGTATTAAAAGGTATGCACACATGTGTGTACACGGGCACAGGTGTGACTGAAGCAGGTGGAAGATTCCTATAACAGCTCAATCCATATCAGTAAGAAATCAGTTATATGTTAAACTGTTTCCTATATTGTTTCTGTAACTTCTATTTATTTGAAACAGGAAAGAGGATTTTTTTGCAGTGTGTTCTAAGTCTGTCAATTTCAAGGCAATTTATTAATTTTTGGACACTTATTTGGATTGTGTAAAGGTAGCATTGCCAACTGCGTAAGAAAAAAGTGACTTAAAAAGCTGTAAATGGAGAACAGTATATTGACTGATTATTTCTGAGAATTGGGGAAACATTACCCTGAGACTGTTTTAGTGAGGTAGCAATTCACTGTGGCTCACAGGATAGCTGTATTTTCTGGGAGCAGTGGTTGAGAATAGCTGCATAGCAGTTTATACTTTATAAGCTATATATATATATGTTATATATGTATCACATATATATTATTTCTTCTGTTCTTTACAATGATCTGTTGACATAAGGATTATTTCTGCAAATTCCCACCATAACAGAAAGCGGTACAAAAGAAAATGGCTTATCTCAAATGGTTTTCCCAATGAGCAGTAGAGAAATCATTCAGAGCTGAGAGGAAGATCCCATGATCTGTTTACTATACTGCACGGTTTCCAAGCATAAATTATAGTCAAGTTTCCTTCCCGCCTTTTTCCTCCCTTCCCACATTCCCTCCCTCCCTCCCTCCCCCCTTGCCTTCTTGCCTGCCTTTCCTTCCTTCCTTCCTTCTTCCTTCCTTCCTTCCTTCCTTCCT
>NW_027530330.1:717362-774848 GCF_008692635.1 Crocuta crocuta | reverse complement strand
CCCTCCCTCCTTCCTTCCTTCCTTCCTTCTTCCTTCCTTCCTTCCTTCCTTCCTTCCTTCCTTCCTTCCTTCCTTCTCCTTCTTTTCTTTTTCTTAATTTAGGTAACTCTCCTTTTAAGGAACTTAAATGGATTTCTAATACAAACAGAATTGGCATTTAGTAGTTTACTAAGCTGACTGTAAATTAAAAGCAAGTTTTATTGTCCCGAGACTTAACTAGTTATTAATGAGTACAAAGTAGGCCCATTCAATAGAGTATTGAAAAGCGACTACATTTTCATTCTCCTTCAATCAATATATAACACAAAAATATTATCTGCTAGTAAGAATGGCCTTAGCCTATTTATTTTTTGTTTAATAATCATCCTTTAAGCATTGTACAAGGCAAAAGCTACATCTTTTTTCTTGATTTCCATTCTTTACAGTAGGACATGTTTTAATTTTTAAGAGAGAAAATGCTTGTACAGATGAAAACTAATTACTATACATCATTTTCAAGAGAGAAAAGAAGAGCAAATGCTTAAAAGACTTAACAGAGTTCCTGTTCCTTTCTGAATAAATATCTCTGATTATTCTTTTCTGTGGTTCACTAACTATATAAAACATGATTATGTCTAATGCTCTATTGATGTATTGCTGTCTTAGGCAGAGTTAATGGTATAATTAGCTTGGGCCTGCTTTTCTTTCTTTTCTCATTTTCCAAACTGCATTGTGGCATAGCCCTTAGTCAATAAAGCCGCTCCCTCCTGAGCAAGCATTAAATTGAACAGATGAATGGCAGCATTTTAAAGTAGATCTGATAACCCAAACAGGCTTGTGGGTTTTAAAGAGGCCAGATCAGATAAAAGAACTACTAGACACTCGAGAGCTGACATATTCTTCTAAAAAAGAAAGGATCTTGAGAAATCAATTGGGCCATAGAGAATATTCCCCAAAAACTCAAATAGGGCGAACGAATGTTTTTATTTCTCTAAAGAAGCACATAATATTTAGTGGAAATATGTTTTCAAATAGTCAAACAGATTCATCATATTGTAATTTTACATAAAAAGAATTGAGTCTGATATTTCTAAAAATGACTTTAAAATCTCTTATCTTTTGTCAGCAATCTTAGACTTTAATTCAAAAAATAATCATCTTTAAATCTTTTCTATTAGAGTAGAAGCCTAAAGAAAAATACACTCCTCAAAAAGTGAGTTCATAAATCATTCACTTTCTCAGTACTCAGAAAAGAATGGAGTAGGATTTCCTGGAGGCTGTGTGTGTGTATGTGTTTTAGAGTATATAGGTGAGAGAGAGAGAGAGAGAGAGAGCAAGAAAGAGAGCAGAGAGTTTCAGCAGAATATTGTAGACTTGAGGTTCAACATAATATTCATGGCCATCAATTTTCAAAAGGATTATTAAAAATAACCCTTCTCTTTAAAAATACTTATCTTTTAAATCTAATATTTTGTGTGAAAAAACTATCCCAAATTAGAATCATATTTGTCATTATCTAAACAATCAGTGAAATATATCTGTTTATTAACTAAATGATTTCTGATTCATTTCATGATTAAAATCTATATTAATTTTATGAACTGATTAAATGGAATAGGCCTCTAAAAGATAAAAAAAAAAAGAAAGGAAAGAAGGGCAGGAGAAATGGAGAGAGAAAAGAAAGTATAGTCACCTTCAAATGTTCAGTTCATTGTCAAGCTAAAGAAAACTCCACAAATTTCCAGGATATAAACCTAAATACAGTTGATATTAACTTACAACCAATATGTTGGGTGAGAACCATCAAGTATCAAGATGGGGGTGTATGAAAACTGTCACATTAGTGTCGAGACATGGCCTAATTTGGGACAACTCTGTGCATTTTTTTAAATGGCTGCAAGCAAACAAATGCTGCCTGAGATTAAACCAATTAAATGGGAAATGGAAATGAGTAATTACTCAAGGGAGATGAAACATTAACAGCTGAGCACATGTGCTGATTGTTTTAAGTGTAAGTTAATACAAGTGTATGCTCCTAGAGGGCAAGAACTATTTCAAACTTATTTTTATTTCCCAGAACATTAAGACCAGTGGGGGGTGGGGAGTTAATAATAGATGGCCCAAAATATGAACTTAATGAATGAATGGATACTTTTTTAAAACAATTATATTTCTTTTTTTTTTAAATTTTTTTTAATGTTTTATTTATTTCTAGGAGAGAGAGAGAGAGACAGCGTGAGCAGGGGAGGGTCAGAGAGAGAGGGAGTCACAGACTGAAACAGGCTCCAGGCTCTGAGCTGGCAGTCAGCACAGAGCCCGACGCGGGGCTCGAACCCACGAACCGCGAGATCATGACCTAAGCGAAAGTCGGACGCTTAACCGACTAAGCCACCCAGGCGCCCCAAAAGAATTATATTTCTAAAAAATAATGGTAGAGAAAATATTATCTTACTTTTTAATGTATTCTTGACTATTTTTTCTTCTCCAATGCACTTTCTAATGTGAGATAATGAACATGTTAGCTCTACTATAGCTTCTCTCTCCAACCAGTCCTCCTAATACTCTCTGCCTTTTCCCCCCTTGCTTTCTTCATTTTTGTATCTCTGACAGACTGCAATAGTGTGAATTATAATAAGAAATGTTTATTTGGTCTTAGTCTCAGTTCCTGACACAGACCTCCCAAACCCTTGGAATTTCCTAAGTGATAAGAAAGCTAACAGTGTCTTTTTCAACCACTCCTGAGTTTATTAATGAGGTGAATTTTGTGAAGCCCCTGAGGATGAGGGGATTTTTGCCACTAGGAGTCCATTCCTGTGAGTATAGGGTTAGAACTTTTAGCCTCACTCACACCCTCTGATCTCCAGGCAAGGAAGATGAACTGGAGATTGACTTAATCACTTGTGGCTAATGATTGAAACAAGCATGCCTATATAATGGAGCCTTTATAAAAGTTCCTGAGTATTCAAGAGCTTTCAGGTTGGTCAATCCACTGAGGTGTTGGGATGGTAGTTTGCCTGGAGACAGCATGGAAACTCTGAGCCTGTCCTCACATGCCTGCCTCTATGCACCTCTTCCATCCAGCTCTTCCTGAGTTATTATAGCCTTTTGTAATGACTGTTCATCTTGTAGGTAAACTGTTTCCCTGAGTTCTGTGAGTAACTCTAGAAAATTAGTCAAACCCAATGAAGATGTTCTGGAGACCTCTAATTTATATCTGATTGTCAGAGGCACAGATAGCAAACAACCTGAGCAATTTCATCTATAAGATTGACAACTAAAGTGTGTGTGTGTGTGTGTGTGTGTGTGTGTGTGTGTGTGTGTGTGCTGGGGGGGTAGTCTTGTGGGGCTTAACTCATGGAAGGTACTGGTACCTCCATGCAGATAGTGTCAGAACTGAATTGAATTGTAGGATACCCAGCTGGAGTCAAATAATTGTTTGATGTGAGAAAAAACAAAAACAGAAATCACACAAAGTGTCAGAAGTAAAATATCCCGTGAGTAGAGTGAGAGTAGAAAAATGGGTGTTTTTCCTTTTCACATTTTTTAGTAAAATGTATTCTACTCAAGTTTCTTTAACCATCTAGTCTAGTACAATATATCTTACCACTCCCACAAATAAAATCTTAAGGATTTATACAAAGAGAATTCTGGAAGCCAAATACCAGCTCCAAAATAGCTCATAGAATGTTGTCATCTTATCTTTTGCTGATTCTATGATGGGTAAATTATTTGGAATGGATTTTTCACTTATATATATATATACCATTCATATTTGCCATTGTAGCTTCTGGACTAAATTAGTGTCTCTTTAACATGTTGCATGTTGCTTTAAATTTCTGCACTATACTTTCTTAGTTTAAAAGGCCCAGGTTTACATGACAGCCATGAGTAAGAAGGGTAATTTTTACTTGCTTTCCAGTCAGATAGAGACTCCCATTCTCTCCCAACCAGATGGAGACCTGATAAGTTCTTATTTTACTTGTTGTAAATTAATTAGTGTCATTATTTTGTTCAATAGTGAAAGATCATAATTTGTCTTCCATAAAAAAGATGAACATAGTATACAGGAAACACTGATGGAGAAGTAGGAAGCAAGGGTTATGACATCTTGTTACACTGAAATATTTTGCTTGTGATTTCCTATACTTAAAAGACAGCAATTTGAATGGACAGAAACAGAAGGCTGTGGATAATGTTAGTAGAATAAATATGATGCTATTTAATGATGTTATTTCTTTTTCATGTCTTTTTTATGAAGATTATTCCAAAATTTAGCATAACAGCCAAAAGATATGGTGAACTATTTATTTTAATGAGTATCATAATAAGGAAACTAATAGAGAAAGAAAGGACCAATGAAAAATATGGAAAACATTGGGTACATCAAAATATCGCTCTGGTTGTATTGATCTAACTCTCTCTTCTGTGCTTGACAGAAAACATTCAATAATCAGAATTATCCATCTATCATTTTGACATTGCCCTTTGGAGAGTAATTAACAGTACTAATTTATGTAATTTATTTAGCCCACCAGGGGTTTCAGAACTCACATATGCTGATGAACATCTGTGTTTTTAACTTTACATCTATGGATGCATTTTATTTACATTTTAGGCAATGTGATATGACTGGCATAATATTTTAAGTAGTTATTTTTTTAAAATGGAAATGAGTTTCTTCCCCAGTTATTTTCTTTGAAGAAGTTCAGATTTTAAGTGAAATGAGTATTCTTTTATCATTCTGTTACAGCGTGTGTAAGGCTATCTTTGCAAGGAATGGAACTAGATAATTTAATAGGAAATGATGTCATGAAAAATATTTAGAAGGTCTAGAATAGTATTATTCAATAGAAATATGATGTGAGCTACACATATAATTTTAAGTTGTACAGTAGCCACATTAATAAATAAAAAGAATGAGGTACAATAATTTGTATAGTATATTTAACCCAATGTATCACAAATATTACTTCAACATATAATCAACATAAAATGTGAATGAGATGTTTTACGTTTCTCATTTGTTTAGGAATATCCTGGTTTTAAAATGAAAAGTTCCATTTAGGAGGCTCGGTAAACCTCTTTTTCCTGGCCAAGATGTGATGACTGATTATCTCACTTCCTATGTTCTTTGTTGAAGCTATCTGAAACCATAGGTCTGGATTTTCAGTCTAATCTCACCAGACTCCTGACTTTCATAAAACTTAAGTTTTTATCTCCTATTAAGACTTTGAGCTTGGGGCTCTTGAGTGGCTCAGTTGGTTAAACATCCAACTCTTGATTTCCGCTCAGGTCATGATCTCCCAGTTCATGGGTTTGAGCCCCATGTCTGGCTCTGAACCGACAGTGCAGAGCCTACTTGGGATTCTCTCTTTCCTTCTCTCTCTCTCTACCACTTCCCTTCTCATGCTCTCTCTTTCTCTCTCAAATTAAATAAAAATAAACTTTAAAAAAAGACTGAGTTTTGAGGCCAAAAACATCTTTGGTTTTGCTCTGCAGTCTTTAAATATAGGATGTTCAGACAACTTATTATGCCTTCCTTATCAAAGTTCTTATGTTGCATTCTGTCTCAGTTTTAGATTAAAATCATCCCTTTTGTGGGGCTTTTCTCATAGTAACCAAATGCAGCTAATACATACCAGTATTCTGAATCTTTCCTGCCATTTTTTTTTAATACTGCGGCCTTGGTCAGTGCATGGTCTACATTCTAAGTGATCTAAAGAAGCATTTTTAAGCATTTTTAAAGGAATAAAAGACAATCATTTTCTGTCTCCTAGTAGATGATTAGGCCATGCCTCAAACCTAATCATGAAGTACCTCACATCTAGCAGATATTGGGAGGTAACTCTAGGTCTCTGCCACAAAGAAGTATCCAACCTGGAGAAGTAAAGCATCTCACCCGAACAAATAAGTGACTCCTTCTGTGAGGCTTGAAGGATGAATAGACTTAAGCTTGGAGTGGGGGAAAGGGAGTGAATAGTGTTTGGGATAAGGAGACAGAGGGCTTTCTATGAAGAATAAATGGAGCAGGTACACGCAGGAGGCATGGACAATTGTGTATAAAGTTAAAGTTATAAGCGCTCCCCATCTCCTTCCAGTGTAATAATGTTAAAGGTGAAGTTGATGAGGGATAACGTGGAGGACATGAGAGTGGAAAGGTAGGACAATACTGTCATTCAAGGGCTTTATCAAGAATGAATGGATAAGNGAGTGAGGAAAACCAGGTCCCTCTCTGGCTCGTCACCCGAAACACGAACTCACAGGCAAATATCCCAGTTTTTAGCTCTTTGCCTTCCCTCTATGGTCCCAGCCAGCCAGGAGCGCGGACGCCCAGTGCCGGTGTNCCCTGGTGTCTCCGATCCCGGCCCGGTTTCATCTTCCCCGGTTCGCACTCACGTTGGAAGGCTTTCTCAGTGGATTCTGCATCCTTTTTCTCCCAATCTCTCAGGTTTTGCAAGGTTTCCAATGGCTTCAGATCTTTTCCGTGTGATGCATGGGGGTGAGTGTAAGTACGGAGCTCCTTCCTTCTCCGCCTTCTTGCCCCTTCCCAACAAATTTAATTTTCTAAGAGAGAAATCTTATCCAAAAGGGTAGCAAGATTGTTTCCTGGAAGCGATAAAATAAATAAAATAAGAATAGAAATAAAAACAAATTCTTTGAAATTTCAAATGGCTTCTGACAATGTAGACTACAAAAAACATGTTTCTTACCTGTTTTTAATCTTGTTTATACCCTTCAACCTACCACTGTGTTTAATGCTCCCACCTCTGAAATTGTGCTCTTTCCTGTAAGGTGTTTTATAATCTCACATGGCAAAATTTCAAATAGCCAAGATAGGGATAACTAGTCTTTTTCAGTCTGTGGATATGGTTAGTTGTAGATGCTTCTTCCAGAAACCCCCCTTCAAATTTATCCAAGTGAAGTCCCAAATCCTAAAAAAGGACTGAGCAGAGTTCATTCTAGATAACACAGATGGCTCACAAAAATGGGGAACAGACATACATACAAGCAGATTTATTTTTGATGGTTTCTTTGTCTGGAAAGGTTATATTCCTCTGGTAGCACAGTAGAAGGTATTATCCCAGACATACCTGAAAGCCAATATATGGTTCAATACTTTTTCTGTATTGAGGTTTGAAGTACTCAAAAATAATCAACATAAATCTGAAGATTTAGGTTTTGAAATGTTTTAATTACTTAATCTGTGATTATTATTGTTCTCATAATATAGGGTGGTATCCTAAAGAAAGGTGGTAATTATGCAGACTTTATCTTTCTACCTATCCATCTAAATAAATAAAATGTATATTCTCTGTCTTAGTTTGGAGGCTCTAACATTACCATACACTTGGTGGTCTATAAACAACAGATATGTATTTCTCACAGTTTTTACAGTATGAGTCTGAAATCAAGGAGCTGATACAGTTGGGCTGTGCTGAGAGCCCTTTACAGTCAACTTGTCATTGTGTCTTCAGAGAGCACAAAGAGGAAGAGATGGCCCTTTGGCCTGTTTTGATAAGAGCGCTAATTCCATTTATGAGGACACCCAACCTCCTGACTAATTATCTCCCAAAGTCTCCACTTCCAAATGCTATCACATTAGAGATTCAATTTCAACATATGAAATGGGGACTGACACGAGTAGTCAGACTGTAACGTTCCCCAAGCAGTTTATAGCAACACCAATCACTTTCACCAGTTGTTATGATTCTTGTTTGCATCAATCAGGCTGCAGCAAGTTGTGATCTCTGTCACAAACTCAGTATGCTAAAATCACAAAAAATAGAAACAAAACCCACCATCACCACAATCACAAAAAACAGGTGTGAGCTCAGGTAACTGCTTACATTAGGGAAAGTTTCTTAGCAAAGATATCTTGGTCCAACCACCTTGAAACGTATATCTGAAAGGAAAATAAAAATTTTTATAGTAGATTTACTGCATAAAAATGTAACTGAATATTGTTTTAGATACCCATGGATGAATTTTTATTTGCTTTTATATTTCTTATTACAGGGTTTTCACATATATTGCATAGATGTCACCCCAGGCTGGGCAAAGAGGGAGAAGCCTTCAGGTCATGGTTTTATAGGAGAAGTGCTGCTTCCTGGAAGCTCTCAAGAAAGAATATAAGGGCTCTAGTCAGAAGCAGAATCATAGCTAGAATTTAGAGATTTTCAGATTCTTGACTGTAGCTCAGAAGCATCATAGAGATGGCAGCTTTAAAAATATCATGCAAAGGAGGAAAGTCAGTTGTTACTATGCAACTGAATGACGGATGACAAGACAGCCATCTCTTCAAATGCATTGGAGCTTTGTAAATGACACACTTGCTTACAGTCATAGGTTGGGGAGGGAACCCTCCACAATTTTCTGTGATTCCAGTGGGTCAGGGCAGCCAAATTTTAAAAGATAAAGACAGATGATATTTCTTGCACACCTGGTTTTGAAACCTGGGAGTCATATCTATTAAAAATAAATACTGGACAGAACAGAGATTCTATTGCAAGATAGAAATCTGGTGAAACTTCTTTTCCACGGAGTCACATCATTTTTCTTCTGAATGCTGGCTCTTTGCAACTTTGTAGGAATCCGTCCATTCTAGCTCAGCATGAAAGGTCTTTTGAGTCCCCATGTAAATAAAAGCTCAGGACAGAACCAGTTCTTTAAAAGAGGTTCAGAGTTTTTAAAATGACTTGCTTCCTATACCACTCAGCAAGACAGAGCACATAAAAAAGATGTTTTATTCAAATTGAGGGTTTAACTCCCAAATTTTTAGATCCTTACTCCTGAACTTTTGGAATGTCAGCAGAACTCTGTACATGGTTACCCACTCCTCATTTTGCACATGGCTCTGGTTAGTGCCTTGGAATGAGGAAACTCAAATCCTGGGGGTGTAGGGTGGGTAGCAAACCAAAAAAGAACACAGTTAAGGGAAAGAGTCAGTCCATCTCCATACATCCAAGAAGTGCTCTTTCAAAATTAAGCACAGTTGAGAAAGCCATTCTGAACTGGCTGTGTTCACAGATTCATAATAACATAATTTAGTTGTGAAATGCCATTGAAGTTCAGTGAATAGCTTTAAATAAGATATGCTGTGGAGTCTGAGAGGACGGACTTTTATTTTTGTTTTAATTTAAATTCCACTTAGCTAACATACAGTGTTATTTTGGGTTCAGATATATAATACAGTGATTCAACAATTCTATACAACACCCAGTGCTAATCACCACAAGAGCACTCCTTAAAACCCATCACCTATTTAACCACCACCACCCACCTCCCTTCTGGTAACCATCAGTTTGTTCTTTCTCTACAGTCAAGAGTCTCTTTCTAGGTTTGCCTTCCTCTCTTTTCTCCCTCTTTGTTCATTTGTTTTGTTTTTTAAATTCCACATATGAATGAAATCATATGGTACAGTATTTGTCTTTTTTAATGTTTTATTTATTTCTGAGAGAGAGAGGTAGCATGAGCAGGGGAGGATCAGAGAGAGAGAGAGAGACACAGAATCAGAAGCAGGCTCCAGATTCTGAGCTAGCTGTCAGCACAGAGCCCGATGTGGGGCTCAAACCCACGAACTGTGAGATCATGACCTGAGCTGAAGTCGGACGCTTAACTGACTGAGCCACCCAGGCACCCCCAGTATTTGTCTTTATCTGACTGATTTATTTTACTTAGCATAATAGTCTCTAGTTCCATCCACATCATTGTGAATGGCAAGATTTCATTCTTGTTTATGACTGAGTAATATTTCATTGTATATATCTATATCTATATTATGTGTATCTATGTGGCATAAAATATATATCAGATCTGTTTCCTCTATTGATCAGTTGAGGGACACTTGAGTTGTTTCTGTAATTTGGCTGCTGTATGTAATGCTGCTGTAAACATTAGAGCACATTTATCCCTTTGAATTAGTGTCTTTGTATTCTATGGGTAGATACCTAGTAGTGCAATTGATGGATTGTAGGGTAGCTCTATTGTTAACTTTTTGAGGAACCTCTATACTGTCTTCTACAGTGGCTGTATCAGTTTGCATTCTCACCAACAGTACAAGAGGGTTCCTATTTCTTCACATCCTCAACAACACTTGTTTCTTATAATGTTGATTTTAGCCATTCTAAAATGTGTGAAGTGGTATCTCATTGTGGTTTGATTTGCATTTTCCTGATGAAAAGTGATGAGCATCTTTTCATGTGTCTATTGGCCATCAATATATCTTCTTTGGAGAAATGTCTCTTTTTGTCGTCTGCCTATTTTTTAATTGGATTATTTGGCTTTTTGGTGTTGAATTGTGTAAGTTCTTTATGTATTTTAATTACTAATCCTTTATCAGATATGTCATTTGTAAATAAATCATCTCCCATTCAGTAGGTTGTTTTTTAGTTTTGTTGGTTGTTTTCTTTTCTGTGCAAAAGATTTTTATTTTGCTGTAGTCCCAATAGTTTATTTTTGTTTTTGTTTTCCTTGCCTCAAGAGACATATCTAGAAAGAAGTTGCTAGTTGCTGATGTCCAACAAGTTACTGCCTATGTTCTCCTCTAGGAGTTTTATAGTTTCAGGGCTCACATTAGGATATGTAAATCTACTTTGAATTTACTTTTGTGCATGGTATAAGAAAGTGGTCCACTTTCATTCTTTTGCAAGTTGCCAGGTTGGACTTTAAGAATTGCTTTTCTAATGTTTCATTTATGTTTGAGACAGAGAAACAGAGACAGAGACAAAGAGAGAGACAGAAAGACAGAGAGAAAAAATGAGTGGGGAGGGACTGAGAGAGAGGGTGACACAGAATTCAAAGCAGGCTCCAGACTCTGAGTTGTCA
Organism: Crocuta crocuta; assembly: GCF_008692635.1. NCBI lineage: Eukaryota > Metazoa > Chordata > Mammalia > Carnivora > Hyaenidae > Crocuta > Crocuta crocuta. Next base: position 764,045 of record NW_027530330.1, on the reverse strand, counting down.
GCACAGAGCCCTAAGTAGGGCTCTAACTCACAGAAAATGAGATCATGACCTGGACTGAAGTCAAACAGTTAACCAACTGAGCCACCCAGGTGTTCCTGCCAGGTTGGATTTAGATATAAATTTTTTTTTTACCATCATTTTTACTTTAGGGAATTATTTAATTTGCCTGGTTTTCAGGGAATAATAGAATAATGCCTCACTTATATGATTGCATTCAATTAAATACACACATGCACATGCACACACACTGTGTAAAAGTATTTTTAATCCTGCATGACACCTGCTTATGGTATAGTATATAGCAGCTGCATATTTTTGATCTCATAAGTTACAGAGTTTATCAGTTTTATTATTAAACACAAATGTTTCTTAAATAATATATGAAGAAATAGATACAAGAGAAAACTTGGCTACTGATAAATACACCCATAATTCTTCTTATGGTTCACCCATAATTTCTGATAATTATTAACTTGACTCAATCAAGCATATTCATTCTTCATTAAATATGAATATCTTTTTCTTCTTTAATTAGTTACTAAGACATACTTTGTTTTCTATTTGGGATGTTTTCTCCTTCTTCAAATACCCAAACTTGAGAAAAAATAATCAACAATTAAACTGTACTTCACTAAAAATAATTTAAAAGTCTATTTGACTTAATCGCAGCATGAGTATGGTATAAAAATAAATTTAAATTATTTTGATAATGCATATGGATTAATATAGTAATATACATTATATCATAGTTTCAATCTGTTTCTCTATTTTTAGTCTGATTATATGCTACTTGGCAGGAAAATGGAGATTTTCATAACTTTTTATTTAAAAGAAAGACTAAATGTCAAATTATATTGGCAATGGACTAATATTCACGTATATTTAATAGTGTAAAGAAAGAGAGCTAACATGTTTGCTCCACATAATACTGAAACTCTTTTTAATTCCAAAAGTTTCTTGGCTTCAGTGAATTTGTATGTTTACCCTTGTAAACACATTTTAAATATACTATTTGTATTTTTTTATTTTTAATTTTTTTAGAGAGAGAGTGTGTAAATGTTCTCAAGCACATGTGAGCAAAGGAGTGGCAGAGAGAGAGAGAGGAATCTCAAGCAGACTCTATGCTGGACACGTTGCTGATGTGGGGCTCAATACCATGACCCTAGGATCATGACCTGAGCTGAAGCTGAGAGTTGGATGCTCAGTGGACTCAGCCACAAGGAACCCAAATCTCCATTTGATTAGTTACTGCTTGTAAATGTATTCAAAGAATTGAAGTATTCATAATTACAAACTAAAATCTTTATGTTACTGGCTTTCTCTAAGTAGAGTAAGGTATAGTTAGCCAGGTGTGTCTGCAGGTGGACAAAGCACATTCAACCCTTTCATTTAATATATAAATGAGAGAGGTAACGTTGAACTAATTAAGAGGACAGAGCTTCTCTTAATCTGTCCCTGGTAAGATACCGTGAATCAAGTAGCTTTCTCTCCCACCTGAAAGGCTGTGGTGTCCCCTGCTTTTTGTAGTAAAACCTGTGTTTAATTATAATAAAGAAATGTATATATTTCAACTGTGTCGTTTGCCACTAGACTATTAAGCACCTTACTATCCTGTTTTGACAACACATACTTAAACCTGGCTTTAAAGACACGTTTTCTTATAAATCTGGATTTAAAATGTCCACGTTTGCTCTCTATCTCTATTTTCTTGAGGAAATCATAATAGTATCTATTTTGTAGGGCTGGTGCAAATAGTAAATGAACAAATAGAGGCCTGGTAAGTGGAATTGTGAAGAGCACATTGTAAGGGCCCCATGGTTGATATTATTATTGTCAGTATTACTGTGATTATTAACCCATTTACAAAAATGACCCAGCTAATAATTATTAGAAAAGAAACACTAAGACAATAAAGGTAAACGCAAACTGCATAAAATGACTTTATAATACTAAGAATTTCAAACTTGTATTATTTGAATTGATTTCGTTCAATGAAATTACAAATATGTATTTTCATTTTTCTTTCAATTAATGATGATTTATTTCTATATAATATTTATAATTTTAAAAAACAACAAGAGGGGTACCTGGGTGGCTCAGTCAGTTAAGTGTTCGACTTTAGCTCAAGTCATGATCTTAGGGTTTATGAGTTCGAGCCCCACATTGGGCTCTGTGCTGACAGAGTGGAACCTCAGGTCTACTTCAGATTCTGTGTCTCCCTCTCTCTCTATGCCCCTCCTCCACTTGAACTCTGTGTGTGTCTCTGTCTCTTTCAAAAATAATCATCAAAAAATTTTAAAAAACAAGATTTGTGATTATTGGTATGTAAACATCTTGATTTAAAACAATACCCATTTTAATGCACTAATATACATCCCCATATTCTTTCTTGGAAAACATAATTCTAAATCCTTCAAATACTACTGATATAAATATGCTGTTTTCACTTATTGCCAATAAGCAATCCTGTTTTCTATCCACAAATTAAGAAAAAAATACAATAGAGTGTTTCTCATCTGGTAGCTCCTATTAGGATGAAAAGCTTTATCAGAATCACTTGAAGTTCAATAAAGACCACTCTGTTTTCTGTAACTCATGTTCAAAATCAACTGATAGGTGCCAAACAAATGGAGACAAAAATTTGGGCTTTTTTTCTGGATAAACATTTTGCTTACAAACATGTCACCTATTAATTAGGTACATATCCAGCCAGTCACTGGTACAGCTGTATAATCACAGGCTTACTACACAGTTCTATAGATTTAATGGTGTCAGAAAGAAAGTCCATGCTTGCTGGTAGGATTATCGCCAAAAAAATGGAGAGAGAAGGGGCTGATCTGTCCAGGTTCAGTTCCTTCCCACAAATCAGGGAAGTCACATCTTGTCCCCTGAGGAAGAATAATAGAGAACAGATAAAGGGCAGATATATAGTTCTTTAAAGATTTCTGGACAGAAAATATGAAGCAGAGGAAAATTACATACTCCAATAAAAATATATCCAATGAATACAGTCAAATGGTTTTATTAAAATAGGACAATTTTTATTTAGATTTTCTGATTTATGTTTTATGAAATGGCAAATAATTTAATCTTTTCTTAAAAAGGAATTTTAAGTCGGGGAGACTGGGTGGCTCAGTTGATTGGGTGGCCAACTTCACCTCAGGTCATGAGCCACACATCTGGCTCTGTGCCGACAGCTCAGAGCTCAGAGCTTAGAACCTGGGGTCTGCATTGGATTCTGTGCCATCCTCTCTCTCTGTCCCTCCCATTCACTTTCTCTCTCTCTCAAAAATAAATAAACATTAGAAAAAATTAATTTAAAAAAGAAGGTATTTCAAGTCACGGTGTCAATAACTTAGCACTGGTAATCACTCATTTTTACTCTGAAACACAATCTTGCCTCAAATTTTCAGAATATTATTTTTTCAAAAGTATATCATTTCATAACTAGCCATAACTGTCAAGCATGTAAACTCAGGAAAGCAAGATTTAAAACTCAATAATTCCTTTGAACTTTATAAGATTTTTTAAGTAATGCCAGGAACTAAGACATACTGAGTTTCACTTTCAGTAATATGAAAATAATAGCATAAATTATGTAAGCAATGTCTGATGTCACAGAGTCATGTCATGCTTCTCATTCTAAGGTCCTTGTTTAGTGTGGCAAAACTCTATTTTCCACATTAAAGGTTCTCGAAGGATATGGTTTCACTTCAGAAGGCATTTGGCAATGTCTGGACAGCAGTTTTGGTTGTCATAAGGATTGGGGGGATGTACTACTCGCATCTAGAAGGTAAAGATCATGTATGTTACCATATATCTCCCATTCACAAGAAGCCCCAATACTAAATAATTATCTTCAAAAATGTCAATTAGTGCTGAGTCTGAGAAGCCCTGCTATAGATAAAGTTTTTTTTTTTATTTTTTATTTTTATTTAGTTCTAGGAGAGAGAGAGACAGCGTGAGCAGGGGAGGGTCAGAGAGAGAGGGAGATACAGACTCTGAAACAGGCTCCAGACTCTGAGCTGGCAGTCAGCACAGAGCCCGACGCGGGGCCTGAACCCACGAACCGCGAGATCATGACCTAAGCGAAAGTCGGACGCTTAACCGACTAAGCCACCCAGGCGCCCCGTGTTATAGATAAATGTTATAGATGAATGTTACTTGATTTATCAAGGTTTTTGTGAGAGAGATTTACAGCTTTTTTTTCAATATTTATTTTCTTTTTCTTTTCTTTAATGTTTACTTATTTTTGAGAGAAAGAGAAAGAGAAAGACAGAGCATGAGCAGAGTAGGGGCACAGAGAGAGGGAGACACATAATCTGAAGCAGGACTGAGGCTCCAAGCTGTCAGCAAAGAGCCCAATGTGGGGCTCGAACCCATACACTGTGAGATCATGACCTAAGCACTGTGAAATCATGACCTAAGCTGAAGTTGGATGCTGAACCAACTGAGCCACTGAGGCACCCCTAAATTCTTCTTGATGAGCCCTCTGTTATTTCTTTCTTTCTACAGCCAATGAGGTGTTTGAAGTCACAACCCCGAGATCAAGAGTAGCACACTCTACTGACTGAGCCAGCCAGCCACTCCTTAATGTTTATTTATTTGTTTAAAAAAAGTTTTTAACGTTTATTTTTGAGAGAGAGAAAGAGCATGAGCAGGTGAGGGGCAGAGAGAGAGGGAGACATAGAATCTGAACCAGGCACCAGGCCCTGAGCTGTCAGTGCAGAGCCCTACATGGGGCTGGAACTCACAAGTTATGAGATCATGACCCGAGCCAAAGTTGGACGTTTAACTTTAACTGACTGAGCCACCCAGGCGCCCCCTCCTTAATGTTTATTTTTAATCTTAGTTGATCATTTACTGATTTGCATTTTCAATTTTTTCTTTATCAGGTAAAAAAATATTCAAAGATTATCACTGGTCAGTGAATCAGTATGCTACATGCCGTTAATTTGAGTTTAACAAACGCATGCCAGTTTAGAAAGGTTAAATAATATATCTAGGATGGGCAGTCTAGTAACTGGTAGGTTCATGTTTAAAACCTAAATTTGTCTGACTACAAAATCCACATACCTTTCATGATTTTACACTTTTCTTTTGAAAGTTCCTAGGTGTTCAGATTTAGTGCTTTTCATTAGTGTGTTCATTATATGCCATTGATATTTTACATTCTATCAAATAAAACTCCAGAGAAAATAATAGATATACTAAGCTTTCAAATAGAAAAAATGAATAAAAACAAACAGACCTTAGCACTCATTTAAGATAAGTTTGTCCTTAAGATGTTTTCATCGAGTTAGGAAATACCTGGGGCTATTTTAAAATGGAAAATATTTTTTCAAGGTTTTTATATTTGTTTTCATTAGGTGACAATAAAACAATTTTCTGATCTATGGCATCATTTAGACCAAGATACACTATAATTCTTTTTCTAGCAAGAGCAACTTTTTCCCCCTATTAAAATATGTTCTTGAGAAGAAAATTATTAAAATGAAAACTGATAGATACTACCTTATAGATCTTTGGTGTGTTAAAGAAAGATTAAAAGTTTTAAAAATTCCTTGTCAGGTTTATTTTCAAATTCTAAATATCATTTTATTTCTGAAATAAATTATGAATTAATTAAATATAAATGAAAGTATAAAACACATTCCCTGGTCTCAGGCAATATATGTCATCTAGAGATACTGAACCTAATCACTAAGGTAAAGTTGGAAATATAAGATTTCACTGGATTCATATTTAGAGATGACTGAGAAGCAAATTCTAACATTTATTAACTGGATAATCATAAACACATATTTCAAATTTCTTGAAATTTTGTTCTATCTTTGCCAAACAGTTTGGTTATTGAATACATGAAATAAAATATAACTTAAATTTCTCTGAAAAGTGGCATATTCTATAAGCACATTAGTTACATTTGGATCCTAAAAATAAATTAGAAAAAATAAATTCAGTTTTATATTTATTAGTACAATTCTTTTTTAAAAAATATAATTTATGGTCACGTTAGCTAACATACAGTGTCTACAGTATGCTTTTGGCTTTGGGAATAGATTCCCATGATTCATCACTTACATACAATACTCAGTGCTCAACAAGTGCTCTCCTCAATGGCCGTCACCCATTTTCCACTCCCCCCTGCTAGGGGGGGTGATATCAATAGATAAATAAAAAATAATTTAAAAAACTAACTAATAATTGCAATCATCTCTAAAAATTCCAAATTGCAGGTGTGTGAGTGGCTCAGTCAGTCAAGCATTCGACTTTGACTCTGGTCATGATCTCGCGTTTCATGGGTTTGAGCCCCACGTTGGACTCTGTGCTTACAGCTTGAAGCCTGGAGCCTGCTTCAGATTCTGTGTCTCCCTCTTTCTCTGCCCTTTCCTCACTTGCACTCTCTCTCTCTCAAAATTAAAGAAGCATTAAAAAATTCGACATTGCATCAAGTTTGATATACACATTCATTTCTCTTGAAATGTATATATTTTATATTCCACCTAAAATATTAAATTGGTTATAGTTTTTAATTATTTGCATTAATAAAAATCTAAACATAGCTTAGTGTAAAGTACAAGCACTAATATTTCTCTCCATATATCAAAGATTTAGAAATTAAAATAAAGAATACACACTTTACAATAAGGATAAAACTATAGCACATTTAAGACTAAATTTTTGAAAAGGTACACATTCTAAATACAAAAGCTAAAAACTTTTACTGAAGAGCATGATAGAAGCTCTGAACAATACAGAGATGTATGGTGATGTCGGCTAGGCAGATGTAAGGTTTTAAAATGCCTCTTCTGAATGTTAATAGGGAGTGACATCAGCAAGATGGCAGGATAGGAGTTTCCAGCTATCATTTCCTCACAGAGACACTGATTTTGACAATCACCCATGGCTGAAAGTACTTCCATGAGAGCCCAGGAGTCCAGTGGAGAGGTCCTAGCAGCATGTTGAGGGACCAAAAATAACAAAAAACCAGGATAGATGCTTTTCTGAGGGTAAGACTATCAGTTTCACTTTATTTATTTATTTTGAGAGAGACAGAGAGAGAGTATCTTAAGCAGGCTCCATGCTCAACCCAACACATGCTTGGTCCCATGACAGTGAGATCGTGACCTGAGCCAAAATCAAGAGTTGGACTCCCAACCAAATAAGCGACCCAGGCACCCCCCCCATCAGTTTGACTTTATCTTTGTCACTTCTTCCCCAAGGCTGCACAACTCAGTTCTGAGAGGCCCCCTTAGCCTGTGACTTCTCCCACTGAGAAAAATAAAAGTGCTCAGATGAATGGGTACAGATTTGGTATATATACAATGAAATATTATTCAGCCTTAAAAAGGAAGGAAATTCTACCATTTGGGACAACATGGATAAACTAAAGGACATTATGGTAAATGAAGTAAGCCAGACACAAATACCGCAGGATCTTACTTATATGTGGAGCCCCAAAAAACTGAATTCATGAAATCAGAAGATAGAGCAATGATTGCCAGAAGTTGGGGGTTGAGAGAAATGGGGAAATGATGTCAAAGAGTAAAAAGTTTGAGTTACAAGGGATGAATCATGTGAATTGTTTCAAAATTTTAAAAAGCAATTAGAAAATTAGAAAAGTTTATATAAATTTATACCTATCAGTTATATTCTATTACTTAATCCCTTAAAAGTAAATTCACTTTTATTTGAGACTCTATGTATAAGCATATATACTGATGCATTTTCCATAGCAGCAAAAAACAAATAAAAAATCAAATACATGTATATCCAAATATAAAATATCAAGGAAAGGATAAATACTGTTTCATTTACATCATGGAATAAAATGCAAATGTACAAATGGTCATCAATGCATTTTGTTTTCTTCTTTTTGACCTTAAAATGTTTTTCTCCTGTATCTTCACCTTAAAAATATAGACTAACTTTAATTCCCAGCTCCACTTATCAACATCCTTTGCCAGAATCCTGCTTCATTATTGTTTTCATTTGTTGCTTTTTCCCCAAGAATTCTCCCCCACTGTTGCTGCTTATCATACACTTTCCCAAAACTTATGTTTCCTTTTTCCAAAAAAGAGTCAAAGTGGGGCGCCTGGGTGGCTCAGTCAGTTGAGCCTCCAACCTCAGCCTAGGTCATGATCTCATGGTTCCTGGGTTTGAGCCCCAGGTCAGGCTCTGTGCTGACAGCTAGCTCAGAGCCTGGAGCCAGTTTCAGATTCTGTGTCTCCCTCTCTCTCTCTCACCCTCCCCTGCTCATGCTATCTTTCTCTCAGAAATAAATAAAACATTTTTAAAAATTAAAAAAAAAAAGAGTCAAAGCAACAAATAAAACAATAACGTTCCCTCCAACATTTTGTCACATCAGGCTAAGTTTCTCTCTCTCTCATTATCTTACAACCACACTGGCTCTTTTCACTTCCTCATTACTCATTTGTTAATAAATTTCAAGAGATTGGTCCCACCTTTGCTGAAACTAATCTCTCATATATCCATAGAAACCTTCATGGTACCAAATCTAGTGACTCTGACAATCCTCATGATCTTTGACCACTCTGCATATGATAAAATTAACCACATAAACCTTCTGGAAGTTAGGGCATATGGACTAGAGCCTTGGAGGTAGAGATAGAGGAGAGAAAATACATTTTAGGGGCTCCTGGGTGTCTCATTTGGTTAAGCGTCCAACTTCGGCTCAGGTCATGATCTCACCGTTGGTGAGCCCAAGATGGGCTCTCTGCTGACAGCTCAGAGCCTGGACCCTGTTTCAGATTCTGTGTCTCCCTCTCTCTCTGACCCTCCCCTGCTCATGCTGTCTCTCTCTCTCAGAAATAAATAAAAACCATTAAAATACATTTTAGAAATATTTAATTGCTAAGCTATGTTTGATTGGGTGCTTGGGTGAAGGAACTTGATGATTGCCTGAATATCAAATATGATGGAGAAAAGTTATATATACCTGCTCTTATGGCAGCAACAGAATTATACCTTATAAGAGAAGGATAGTATTTTCAGAGAAATGATGAGGCATTTGTAAAGCCAGCTTTGGGATAATTATGACATATTTTATCAGTAGCATATGAATCTAAAGCTCATTGCAAAATATGATAACACCTGTGAAATGTCTAATAGAGTGAGGCCAGGGATAGTCTCTGTGAATACCAAAGTTTTAGAAATACACATATGAAAACAAAACCTTGGGGAGAGAAGAGAGGAATGGAGATATTTAATTGCATATTATTATTTGCTTCTCCATATTCACTTCTCACCCCAATCTGCACTTCCTTATGCCCTAGTATTGAAGTCTGAGGACTAATATATGTCCTAGCTCTCTGTCCTCTCTTTGGCTTTGGCCAATAGAGATTAGGTAGAGGGAGAATGAGGTCAAGGAGTTTGTTTCTGTGGCAACCTTTCTCACTTGCCAGTGTGTTAGTTATTATTAACCTAATTTTCTCCAGCTGATAGTAGTCAATGGTGGGAAGGCTTAGGGAGTATTCTCAGGTATACCATTGGAAAGTGCCATGCATTTTTATGAAGACCCCGATTGGTGCCAGGGATATGGGAAGATTAAAGGCCATGGTCTCGTGAGCGACAAGAAAGGATTTCAAAATGGTCTGTGTAATGTGTATGAGTGTGGATGGGGTCGGGGGAGACAATGCAACAGAGTGACCCATAAAGATTTGGAAAAGATAGAAAAAATTATGTGAAGAGTCCAGTATGAAATTTCATGCTGGGTAGACATGAAAATAAACATATATTGGCAAAAAGGAAAAATGTGTCCATTTTCTATTTAATTTAGTTGAACAATCATTAATAAACTCTTATATTTATTCTAGGAAACAGAGGACACCATGTGAATTATACTTGGGGGAGAAATTATAGAAAGAAGAGACGAGGAATGTCACAATATGTTAGTACCATAGTTTACTTGAGCTTGGCTGTGTCTGTACTTAATCATGTTTGAACAAAATGGAAGCACTGAGTAGAAAATTTTTACTGGTATGTTATTCAAGCAAACATACTTTTTTTCAGCTTATGAAGCATTCACTTTCATCAAAGTCCTACAAATACTTCAGCATAGACAGACTATCCACAGATAGTAGGTAAATTGGCTACTTTTACTTGATGTGCTCATTGATTCTTATAAATTGAAGTTTCAAATATCCAAAGTGAAATGCACTTTGTGTGGTTATTAGAAACAACACTAATAACCCTTTGAAAGCAAAGACATGAAAAAAAATACCTAAAAACATGGCAAATTTCTGGTGGATGATGATTCCAGAGAAAAGTCGAGTAAGCAGAGTATAATAAGCTTAACATTTTCGGGAATTTAGAAGCCAGAATAATTAGCCAGTCAGAGACAGAGTCCATTTCTGCTACCTCACCCCAAGTTCCTACCATTTTCCAAGGGCTTGATATATCAGGGGATTCTGATAGCTGGGCCCTATGTCCAATTTAGAAAGAGCTTCCCTAATGTTAGCTGAAGGCAGTGGAGTAGAAATTTATCACTAAGGAATGGAATACATGCCTTTTGGACAAAAGCCGCTTGGAGGAATGCAATTTGTGCAGTAGCAAAGTGCATGGAAATCTTAGTTGTATTTTTCTGCAGATTTGTGAAAAACTTTATATGCCATTAGGGACAGAAACCCTAATCCATTTTTAGAAAAATAAGAGCCATTTTAAAGAAGAACAAACATTTCACAATAACATGTAGAAAATTGCTCACTGTTCTGCCTATTGCTTTATAGGCCAGACCACCTGGAATTTTTATAACTCAATAAAACTTCAGGCTTCCTGGCATGTCCATTCAAGTTTGCATGGGCAGTGTGTTCTTGCCCGAGTCCAAATCCAGGAATATGTGCTGTGCAGAGGATATTCTGCTTGGGAAATAAGTCGAATCGAGGGCTATAAATAGATTTTGTGCTAATCAAAATACATTTAACATGATTTTGAAGAGACGTCTACCCCAGTCAGTCTTTTGGGTTTGAATTGGAGTAGAAAGTCCATGAGCAAAGGGAACAAGAATGGAGGGAGAACCATGTCTGGCCTTTAAAGCACATGCAAGTAGCACGTGTTTTTGTTCTAAATAAGATGAATATTCTCCAAATTAGCAAAAATAGTTTGCAACCACAATTTCACTGTACAAAATGAAAATTCTATCCCTTGATTCATAAACATTGTTTGTAGCTACTCACCTGTTTTCTTGAGGGAAGAAAGTAGTATGTAGGCAATGGTTCAATTTGTAGTGGGGTAATAATGAAACTTCTGGTAAAATGCTGTACATTTTATTTTATTTTATTTTATTTTAATATTTTTATTTTATTTCTAGGATAGAGAGAGAGAGCGTGAACAGGGGAGGGTCAGAGAGAGAGGGAGACACAGACTCTGAAACAGGCTCCAGGCTCTGAGCTGGCAGTCAGCACAGAGCCCGACGCGGGGCTCGAACCCACGAACCACGAGATCATGACCTAAGCGAAAGTTGGACGCTTAACCGACTAAGCCACCCAGGCGCCCCAATGCTGTACATTTTAAAGGATGGGGGAGCCTTCTAGAAGCCTTTGAAGTTACAGGTATGCACAGCAAGCTTTTTTCTTTTTTTTGGAGTAGTTGAGCCTGACATTGTGGCCCACTCTTGAAGAGGACAACATATGGGGAGAATATTTCGATCTTCTGCTCACAAGTCACTCACTTGCCACTTACTTCTTCCTAAGGAATTTCTTTTTTCTTTGCAAAAAGGGATTGAATATGCATTGCATGGCCACTGCAGATGGTCCTTCGGGGAGAGTTTTGCTCTGAGCTCAACCATTAATTTCCTTCACTGTAACGCAGGGGCCCTTCAAGGATCCAGACTTTTCTGTGACTCAGAGAATGGGTAAAACTTGGAGAGAGGAGTAGGAAAGGTCATTCTGAAGGCTAATAGGCCTCAAATTTAAGAAATGTTCTATGGTGTTTCATTAGTTAATATGGATCTACCCATGTGACTCCCAAATTTTATCTGCCAATTTGTTTGGAAGTTGTCATAGATTTTAGGGACTGAAAAATTTTCACTCCTAAAATTCAAGTACTTTCCACTTAGTGTCAATCATGTGTTTTTTTTCCCTATAATTCCTTAAAAACATTCATGCCACTCAATTTAATCAGTAACTATAAGAATAGAAATACCACCTTTATAAAATTCCATCACTAGAAATCAGGATGATCATATCATTTACTTGGCTTTCCTCGTGTTAGATAGTCCTTTCTTGAGTATGTAGAGCACTCCACGACATATACAAGCTCAATAAGTTTCGTTGCTTTATTTTATCAAGCGCAAGATATTATTTTTCTTTGCCAGAAAAGCTATTTATTTGGATAGAATATTGACACAAGGAGGAAGTCAACATTTACAATTCAAACATTTCTATTGTTAATGTGCCTAAGAGAATACTAAATGCAAACAATTAAACTGTGAAATGATTTTGTCTTTCCCTGATCAGGAAAAACTACCAAAAATGTGATATAAACAAATATATAAATTGAGTAAACACATACTGTATTGCCAGTTTATATTTCTGCTTTTTTACATAAGTCAAAATCTGATTCACACGGAAACTGTGTAATACCGTATTAGGAGAAGGGTAATGTATCAATATTTATGAAAGATATGTATGAAATCTGACAGTGCCACAAAGAATGCCCTTCTGTTTGTATAATTTTTTTTTCAAGTTGAAAGCCTTTTTGAAAAATGACCTTGTTATTCAATATAGTTTCCTTGAAAGAATCTAGGTTTGCCAAAATCATTCCTATGACAAACAGTAGCAATTATGTTGCTATACCCTCATTTATGTCACACACACACACACACACACACGTTATGGTGTGGAAAGGTGAGATCACTTTTCTAATCCCAAACCAGTAATAAATTTATATTCTCTTTCAAGCAATACATATTGATACACTTAAAATCTGCAAGAATCTTAAACTGGTTCCCACACAATGTACAAATTCTTGTGTTTCAGAAGAATACACATTTCAGTTTGTCACACCAATGGGCATGATGCTTTTTTTAAGTATCATGGCTTGTAGCTGGAGGTCTAGTCACAGTAATAATGGGAGACCCATGGGTATTTGCTCACTGAGAGCATCTATGCATCAATTCGAGGGCAATTTTATCAATACAAATAATCAAATAACAGAATTAAAAATTTCAAGGTAGTGATATTTTATATTTCAATGTAATTCTCACCTATCCTTTACTTCTTCTCTGAGGAGATTAAAAACTTGCATCCACAATTTTTAGGAGGCCTAACACAGAGTGGCTCTCACATACTTGCAGACTATGGTTTTCATACGACCAGTGAGACATAGAGTCTCTACCTCTATATCTCTTCTGCTATCCATACATTCTTCCTTCCTGAGAATGGCTCTTCCTGTTGATATCTGAAGTCATCTCTTGTCATTTTTCTACTTTGCATTTTCTTCACAACTTATGTAACAATAACAAGGACTACATTTCAGTCACAGAAACACGCAATGCTTTCTCCTACTTGAGTCCATCTACATAGATGTGTTTGCCTTTTTATCTTTAAAAATTTTTAATGTTTATTTTTGAGAGAGAAGGAGACAGAGCACAAATGGGGCGATAGGGGCAGAGAGACAGGGAGACATAGAATCCAAAGCAGTCTATAGGCTCTGAGCTGTCAGCACAGAGCCTGACGCCGGGCTCAAACTCATGAACTGCAAGATCATGACCTGAGCCAGAGTCAGACACTTAACTGACTGAGACACCCATATGCCCCAGACATGTTTGCCTTTTTACCTGTCTTTCCTCAATTCCTAATTTACACTTTTGATTTCACCTTAAATGATAACACCTTTGAGAAGTCATCTCTTAAAGTTTCCCATTCTATAGTTGTAGGTTGACAGTTAAAATACAAGATGCACAGTTAAATTTCAATTTCAGGTAAAGAACACATAATTTTTTAGAGTAAGTATATTCCCAATGGTACTCAGGTATGTCCATTGTGGATAAGCATCTAGGGGGATGGTGGGCGGAGTAACAAAAAACCCCACAATGAATGTGAGTTTGTAAGCAGTATAGGGGCTAAGGAGGATTTAAACAGGCCTAGTGTGAAGTAATTGTTAAATTATAATACAGTGGGGCCTATGATTAAGATTTTGGTTTCCAAAGCATTTTCTTAACCTTAAAAGACCAGGCACGTAAGCCATTATTTTGTGAAAAATCTATCGATTCCCCTCCTTTCTGTGAAATCTGTTTTGAATTTTATTTGTGAATGATCTAACCCAGTTATGCTGTTTTCTGGTACAAAAGCCTAGATTCTTTGACTAGTGACTGAAAAGTGGAGAGTATTAAATGCCATTGCTATTAAGCAGCTAGAGTATAATTTCACTCCTGCTATGAACACAGAAAGAGGACAGAACTATTTAATAAGTGTGAGGTGATATCCACTCAGAGGCTGATAAAATGTTTACATTATTTGAGGGAAAATGTTATTTTATTCAAACTGACACATGTGACGGAAAATCACAGGACATAAAAAAACCTCTTTCTTCTAAATTTAACCGTGGTGTTTGCCATTCACTAATAGAGCAACACATAATTTGCTAACAGTTTTATTAAATCCAGACCAGGTAAAACCTAATATTACTTTCAGCTTATATTGTACAATAAATATTGTAAATATTTTTCTTAGAAATACTAAATGTAAAGATAAATAAGATCATGATAGTGTTCATTCTGCATTGTATCCTTATAAGGTACATACATTTTACATGTATACACATACACACACACATATATGTCTGATATATATATATCAGACACATACACATAAGAAAAATGTTAGAATACAGATGTTGAAATGATTGGACATTACCCAACAAAATATCACCAGTTCTGGTGGTTATCTCTGGCTAGGACCATGGATCATAGTTAACTTAATTTTCTTCCTTGCTGAGTAACATTTGCTAAATATTCTTTAACAAACAGATTTTCATCAGGTAAAAAGAAAAATACTTTTTAAACTAGCTATACTTCTAAAGACCTTTTCCCATTTATTACTCACATAATCTTCCACAGGCCCAAGTAAATACAGGCTCTTTCGAGCTGTTTATTGCTTAGAAAATCCAAAGTGGAGGACCAGTTGGATGATGAACTAGCATAGAAGGCATTAATTTGTTTCCTAATAAGCTACATACAAGTCACCTCTTGAGTGAAGAATTGGTCAAATGTACTTTGCTTGCTATTGTTATTTATATCTTCAAGTGAATATGTTTAACATTTTCCCCAGGGTCTTTCTTTGTAGTTATTGATGACTTCAGCCATTCATTGGCATATGCACACATGCTGAACTAAAATACACCTGGGGACGAATCTTTCACTTTTAAATAGGAGTAGATTTGTTCAAGAAAACACTGCCCTACAGCCTGTGTGCTGAGAAATTAATCTTTATGAACATGGAGAAATCCCCACTGTGCAAACGAGTTCTCAGGGCATAAAACATGGAAAATAACATGAACTTCATCATCTCCACTCAAATATTTCCCCATGTTTATCTATTGAAAATTACATAGCATGTCTAATAGAGCACTTTCTAAATCTATAAAATATGACGCAGTTTTAAGCAAAGTCACTTTTACTGAGATGAACTACCACGTGGCACAGCGAGAACATAAAAATCCATCCAAAAAGACTTTATGAAATAAATTTATTGGCAAATGTATTACCGAAAAGTGTATTACTAAGGGACAAGCCAGGCAGACATAAAGTTTAAAATATAACTAAAATTATTATTGTGTAGCCCTATTAAGTTGTAAAATACTCAACAAACATAATATTCATATGCACAAGTATTTTCAATAACTATTACATGTACTCACATTTTAATACTCTCACACACTATAGTGTGAGAATGAACAGAACTACCTTAAGAACTTTTGTTTCTCCTCGACCAATTGTTTGGGTTAAAATGAGATGCAAAATAAATCATTGATATAAATCATCAAAGTCCACTTCATAATCGTCACAAATTATCCTCTTCGTTCGCACTCAAAGTTTCACAAATATGTGAGGACGGGAAGAATTTTGTTTCTTAGAATTCTGGCTCCTAAATAAGTCCTCTAACTTCACTTACATACAATCCAAGGGTAGGACAAAATTCCCTTTTCCTTTGAAGACACTCATTTTGAATGAGAGTTCTATATACCTTGTCACCATCTGCAACTTCTTTTTAGCTCATTTCAATCACTCAGGCCCATCACTCCATTGAGACCCCTATTTCCAAGACAGTGGATTAATTCCACGTGGAAAAAGTTTATGGAACCCTCAGAACCTTGCTTAATTGCTGGAAACATCTGAAACTGCTTCCCTTTGATATATTCTAACCTTGATAAGTTTAATTACCATAAGAACAGTTTAGCCTTTCTCTTTCCTCCTTTCAAGCCACTCTTATCCTAACTATGGTGCAGGTCTTTGCCTCTGTGTCATTCTCTTTTTTTTTCCCCTGCTCTACATACTCTTCCTGGGTGAGCATATCCATCTCAATGGCGCCACTGTTCATGGCTGATGAGGTCTATATTTATTTATCCACTTTGAATCATTCTCCTCTCCATTTCTGGATGTTTATTTTCTGGATATTTCTACAAAGGGGTTTCATTAGGCACCTCATATTCCACATATTAAAAATGGAATGTCTCTTCACCTTCATTCACATTCTGACTCAAACCATGACTCATAAACCTAGATGAAGAAATCAGCATTCTGATATAACCTCTGACTCTTCATTTTCTCATACTAGAGACAGTCAATTTACCAAATACCTCCAAGTTAATTTTCTGTATTTACTGAGTCCATACACTTCTGCAGCCTAATGCCACCCTCTTAAATTGGACCAACATAATTTCTTGCCTGGAATATGACTCTGACTCCCCCTTCAATTTACCCTATGCAGAGCAGTGGATGCAAAGCTAACCAGGGTATTCTATGCCTCAAACTTTTCAAGAAGCTTCTCATTGCCCTTTAAAAAGATCCACTTGCCATTATTTAACAGCTTTCTATGACTTGGGCCATGCTGATTTCCAAGCGTCTCCTCCTATAACATAACACTCAGCAAATCAATATAACTTTTTTAAATATAAGATGGCAAACTTGTTCCAGTTCTCTAATATATTCTAAGTAGAAAAGTTACCAGAAGCATATAGATCTAGTTTGATTTTTATTGTTATTATTATTTATCCTCTGATCAGTATTAAAACATGTAAAATTCTTTGAGTCCAAAAGCTTATACTTTTAATTGGCTATTTCTATGCTCACCTCTTTTAAAATCTTTTCTATTCCTCCTTCTGAGTATGTCCTCTTTTTGCAAAGAGTTTTTAACATTTTCTTTCTCAGTTTAAGACAGAATCTTATAAGAGACAATTTCCCATTTAACTGTATCCATGAGAGATAAAATTCCATGGACACTGACAGCATCTTTCATGGCATGATTCATTTCCCCATTTGAAGAAACGAGTGATCTATGAATCTTGTTTTCTTGATAAATCAATTCCTAATCATTGTTTCTATTTTTGATCTTCAATGTATACGTATATAATACAACTATGTTCTTATTACTTTTAAATTTTGCTTGAAATACTTACAAACGTTCTGAAATGTTTGGGGTCTTAAAAATGTAACACATGTGTACTTGGCTTTACTTTTGCCTCACTGTATTAACTACATCTTTTTCACACATAATGAACATGGAGAATAAATAGAGGGCTTTAGAACAAAAAAATTACTGTTTGTCACCACCTAGTTTTAGATATAAATATTAATGATACCTTTGAAACCTCTCCATAATCACATCCCAGGCCTAACCTCCAGATCTACCCATACTTCCAAATATCCTATTTGATATTATCTTGTTTTTCACTGTAGTTTTGCAGACAGATGTTTTGCTGGATTTTGCAGACGATAAATAGGATTATCCTGTGTGAATTCTTATGCAATGTGTTTTTTATTGTTCAATACAATGTTGTAAGAGTCACCTATGTTTATGTATGTGGCCATAGTTCAATCACTGCACAGTATTCAGTTGTATGAATAATAAAATTTATTCTATTCTCAACTGAAATTCGGTTATTTACAGATTTTTACATTTACAAACAGTTCTACTATACTAAATCTTATTGTGACCCATAGTGAACATTGAATTTACATACCTAGGAAAGAAATTGCTGCATGAAGAAATATGCGCATTTTCCATGTTACATCAAATACTGAATTGCTTGCCTAATTATTTCAGCAATGAACTCTTCCATCAAGAGAATATGGCCTCTAGAGACTCCAGATCATCATCAACTCTTGTCATTATTCAACTCCTACATTGTTTATCAATCTGCTAAAGGTCAAATTGTGCATAATTATGACTTTAATTTTTATTTTCCTGATAACTAATGAATTTGAGCATCTTCACACAAATCTTCATGATTCATATAAAGACTTCACTTGTAAAATGTTTGCCAGTATCTTTCACCTACTTTTCTATTACTTTGTGTAATTTCTATTAATTGTTAAAAAGTGTGTTTTGGCTACTAACGATTTGTGGGTTAACAATGTTCAAACTATCTTTCCCAGGTTGTAGCATTTTACTTTCTTTATAGTGTGTTTTCATGGACAGAAGTTTTTAATTTGCATGTAACAAAAACTATTTTTAATAAAGTTTTTATAAATAACTTTATATTCATAGTTACAAAGATATACATAGCCCTCAAGAGATTTCCCTATTGCTAAAATCATAACACTGCATTTGTTACAGCTAAGAAATACTTATTAGTACATTACTATTAACCAGGAAAACGCCGTTATTTTATTGGAATTTCACTAGTTTTTCCACTACTGTCTTTTTCTGTTCCAGAATCTAATCTGAGATGCCACCTTTTATTTTGTGATCATGCCTGCTTAAAATTCCCTGGTCTGTGATGCTTTTGTAGTTTTTTGGTTTGTTTTTGATATCTTAACAGATCTGAGGAGTACTGGGAAGGTATTTTGTAGGATGTTTTTCAATGTGGATTGCCTAATGTTTTTCTCTTTATTAGTCTGGGGTTATGGGTTTTGAAGAGGAAAAACACATAGATGAACTGTCCTTCCCATTTCATCATCTCAGCAAGAACATATCAACATGAGTTACCACTGATGATGTTAACCTTGATCACCTGGTGAAAATATTGTCACATGTCTCAACCATAAAGTTAATTTTCACCTCCTTCCACACGTATTCAAAATCAGTCACCAAGCCCAGCCTACATTCAAGGAGAGGTGGATTATATACCCCATGTACTGGAAGGGGGAGTACCTACATTAATTATTTGAAATTATTCTGTAAAAATTTGTCTCTGATCTCCTCAGCTATTCATTCATTCATTCATTCATTCATCCATTCATCCATTCACTTATTTACATCATAATTCATTTATTCATTCACATTGGACTTAGCTAGTGTATTTTATACTTTGGGTATAGAAATGCAAGAATAGGAAAGGATTTGAAAATAAAGGTGAAGATGCAAAATATTACAGTATTCTTAGTATTAACAATCTTATTATAATTTTCAGACTGACATAACATCATTACATTTTTCACACTGATAAAGAGATACAACAGCTGGTATTATTGTAAAATATATAACTCTAGTTCTTTGGAATTATTTATCACTATTATTATTATTATTATTAGACTACAAAATGTGTAGAATTATGGGTCTTAGAAATGTAGGCCAAGACAAATTCTTAAAAGAATTAAATATGATAGACAAACTTAAATGAAATCTTAATGCATTTAATTTTTTTTATCCTGAGACTGCTAAATTTCAGCTTTCTGACATATAACTCCCAGAAAATCATATCTTATTATGAACATCATTATGTTGAAACTGATACAAATTTAGCAGCTAAATGGGCAGAATTTAAAAAAAAGTGTTAATCAGCTTTACTAAGTCACTAATTATCCATTTCTTCATGTAGAAGAAATAAGAAATTGCTGAAGGTTTTGCATATCAAAATTGAAGACTGTTACAATAGCAGGAAAGAAATAATGAACAAATATATTCATTGGTACTTCCAGACAAAAATTCCTAAAGTAGCATGTCTTAAAAGATGTCAGAGCTTTGAAAGTAAGGTTCTTTTCTTAAGATAACAAAATTGGCTTGGTTATATTAATATGAAATGACAATCTACAAATAACAAATGGTAATTCAGTTGAAAACTTTAAGTACACTTTGCTCATTCATGTTCCTGAAACATGTACACATATGATATGTGTGTGTATTTCCCCTAATACTTGGAAATATTTTAATTTTCTTTACTTCCTGTGAAAAAATTCTCTACTTGTTTCTAGCAAACCATTCTGATTAAAAAATAATAATAATTCTTGCCACTATTTTCCTTACCTCTTCCCACTGCTTTGGTCCTTTGTAGTAAAACCTTTCTGTGACATTTGGTGAAAGACATAAGGATTGGTAGGCCAGGTTCCACAGTTCAGTGGTAACTGGGCATGAGGGTTTGGACTAATGACCTACACAGTTGACTCTGATGGCTCAGACTTTGCTACTAGATTGAATGAGTCCACGTCAAATGGATTGTTACCACTGTTAAATTAATTAAACAAGAGGTCATTCTTTCTTTATTTTGAATTTTTAAAATATGTATTTATTTTTGAGAGAGACAGAGACAGAGCACAAGCAGGGGAGGGGCAGAGAGAGAGGGAGACACAGAATCCGAAACAGGCTCCAGGCTCTGAGCTGTTAGCACAGAGCTCGACGTTCAGCTCAAACTCGAAAAGGGATTTGAACTCATGGACAGTGAAATCATGACCTGAGCCGAAGTCAGATGCCCAACCAACTGAGCCACTCAGAGACCCCCTACAGAAGAAGGTCATTAAACAAAGATGATTCTAGTGCTTTGAAAGCCTACATAGACAAGCTAAAACCTAAGTCAGAGTCAATTCCTGTAAATGTACTCATATCTGAGAAAATGAAATGTAAGAACAACCAATCACAAACAGCCCACTAGCCTTTCCCAAATAAGGGAGGTATTTAAGCTATCACAATCAAATAGTTTTCTTGCTTTCCTTCCTCATCCATCCTATAAAAGCCTTTCCCCTAGCTCCTGTGAGCAGAGCACTCTTAACTACTTTTGGTTTAGGCTTTGCATTCAAATATATACTTGAACAAATAATGAGTTGAAAATTTTAATATACCTTACCTTATATTTTAACAGCACTTATCAGTGACATAGATTCCAAGGCAGCCATTAGTGGTGGGTGTGAGATAAGAGGTAGTGTTACTAGGAAAAGATTCACATGGTTCTCTGTCTAAGCTCCAAACTCCCCCTGATCACTAACATTTTTTTCTCCCGTGCCCCTTCAGTTCTGTTGCTGTTTTAGCCTAAGACCACCACTATGATTTTTCTAGTTTGTGCAATCTGAAACTCTGACTAACATACCATTATTCTTCTTAGGTTCTCCATGGGTTATCTCCCCTTCTGGGCCCTATTAAACACTGTAAATTGTTTTTACATCAGTATTCAATTCTTTATCCCTTATACTTATCTATCCAGTTAGCTACTACATTCATCTATCAAATGCTCAAAAACAAGCTCCTCAACATAAACTCCCTCTTAAAACCTATGACTTTTATATTTTTACTTACAATTAATAATGATATCATCCATTCATTTACCCCAAACAAAAACATTTGAGTTATTCTAAACTATTTCTTATTTCAAACCATTTGCTTTTAATCAGTTACAAAATTCAGCCTAATTAAATTTCTGAGCATTTCTAGATTCTTTATCTTTTTCATCTTTCTTATCAGCACTGTCTTCATTTTATCCCCCAATATTTTGCCTAGGATTTTAAATTTTCTTCTGCCTAATCACCTTGACTTCAGTTTTAAATGCTTTCTCAAATTAAAGTTATTCCATACTATATTTTTTTTCTAAATACATTCTGGCCATAGGACTTCATTGCCTAAAATCTTTGAAATAATCTCCATAGCTTATAAGACATCAAACCAGAGCCTCTGATTGGGATTTATAATACTTTCCTTTCATTGACCTCCTCAATCTGGCTTTAACTATGACCACTCCTTAACATGAACCTAATGATCTAGAAGCCGTCTGTATACACCACCCCTTTGTTCGCACTATTGTTTTTATTAGCCACATATTTACTTTCCTAAGTAAGTTACACTTCTCAATGTAACTTAACTCAGATGCTATTTCTTCTTCTATGAATTACTTTTACACTCTCTATATTTTAAACAATATAATATATTTAAGTATATTATATTATTGTTACATTAATATATGATATATAATTATTAATATTATATTATTTCATATATATATGTATTTGTCATTTTCTATTTTAATTTTCATTTACATCCTGTCCACCCAGCGCAGACTGTGCGATTCTAGAGAGTTGGCACGCAGTAAGTATTTTTTGAATGAGTTAATGACTACTGGAAGATAGAAAAGTTATCAAAGTTGGTGTTGATGCCAGTGGGAGATAAAAAAGAGGAGAGTATCCTAGTGGTCAGTAGATATCAAGTAGGATGATGAACAGATAATTTAGATAAATGAATTTAGAGTCAAAGATGAGCTATTGTGGAAGACTGGAGATGGCATTGGAAAAACAGATTTAGATCTTTTCATTTTTTAAATGTGGGTCCAGGGTGCATGGGTGGTTTGGTTGGTTGAGAATCTCACTCTTGCTTTCAGCTCAGGTCATGATCCCAGGTTTGTGCGACTGAGCCCTGCATTGGGCTCCGAGGGGACATTGGAAAGCCTCTCTCTCTCTCGGTCCCTCCCTCATTCATGTGCACATGCATATGCTCCTTCTCTCTCTCTCAAAATGAATAAATATTTTAAAAGTATTTGAAAAAATGTGAGCCAATTATACCTGCTTCACATTAAGATGATTATGACCTGTTAACAAATTTAAGAACCATTTCTACATTCTAAGAGTGAAAGAAAAAAATAAATAAATTTAAAGGAATCTGTCGCATGTAACAAACACAGTATTAACTGGTAATGTGTGTTTACAAATGCCAAGGATGGAGGCTGGTAGATACAACTATTCGAGAGAGAACTAAGGGAGCAGGGGTATAGTTTAAAAGTGTACCATTTGCTCATTTATTTCACAGATTGTTACTGGGAGGTGACAAGACTACAGGTATTTACTTGGCTCAGACCTCATGGCTGACATAGAGGGAAAGAAACAATTACAAGTCAACCTAATGAGTGATATGATAGAGAAGGTAGAGTCCTGAGTAGGCAAAGGGGAGTGACATTTACCCGGAACTTAGTTTCACATGGTGCTTGGGCTTGGATGCTATTGTAAAATCTTGACACAGAGGATGACATTGAAATTAGAACTGGAAGAGTAAGTAAAAGAGGTGAGGTTGATGAGAGTGCAAGTTAGAGAGCTTACTATGCCAGGCATTGTTGAAAGTGGTCTGCTGTATTAACTCAATCTAACCTTGCAATGGCCTTAGACTATTATTACCTCCATTTTAAATATCAAAAAAACTCAGACACAAATATTTTCAAATTATGCCTGGGGGAACACTGGTATCAAGCCACAGAGCCAGGATTTGAACTAAGAAAATATGGCTCCAAAGCCCATGGACCTCATGCAGCCTCTCATGTAAGGATTAAGGCAAAGATTAATAACACAACAGAGAAATGAATATACTACCATGAACTTCATAAAAAGAAAGATCTATACACAAATGGCCAATAATCATGAGAATCCCCCACTCACCAATGAAACAAATACAAGGAAATTAAGACAGGAAATACCATTTTATTCTATCAGATAGGCACAACTTTAAAAAAGAGATTATAATGCCAATAGTATCGAAGGTATGGAGAAGTGGATGGACCATATGCTGCGACTGTTTTTACAGGTACAACATTTTTATTTTTATTTATTTTTTTTAACATTTTATTTGTTTCTGAGAGAGAGAGAGAGGGAGACACAGAATCTGAAACAGTCTCCAGGCTCTGAGCTGGCTGTCGGCACAGAGCCTGATGCGCGGCTGGAATCCATGATCCGTGAGACCATGTCCTGAGCCGAAGTCGGACGCTTAACTGGCTGAGCCACCCAGGTGCCCCTAAACACATCTATTTCTAACTTTGTGGCCCCCATGTTCTGTGTGCCTCCAGAATGTCTTGAATGCCCAGGCAGGAATCTTCCTTCTTCCACTCTTGCTCTCCACATGCAAAGAAATCGTCTGCAATTGCAATCATATCATGACACTACTGTTTAACTTCTTAATTCACTTCCCATTATTCTGTAGAATTGAAGTAAAAATGTGGATTCTGCACCCTGAATTATTTGCCTCTGTAGACTTTTTCAAACTCATTCTGTTCCCTTCTTCCCCTCCATGGGTACACTATGCTCCTCCTGACCACTGCTATTCTTCATTCCCACCATTTTCTTTCGTTTTTGAGGGCCCTTGTATTTGTTGCTTCCTGAATTTTCAGCTTAGGAGTCCGTGGAAGACTTCCTCAATGGCCCTTTTATCTGCTTACCTCTATTTCATGGCACTTATGATAACTTCAGTTAAGTATTTTTGTATTGGATTTTTAAAAAATTCTTCTCAGTCCTTCCCAATAGATTATAATCCCCAAATGAAAAATCAGAGTCACTGAACCTCAGCAGTCCTCAGGGCAAGAACTGTATTCAACTAACCACTCAAAGTCAAAGCTAGATAAATATTAGGCCACGAGGCCCCATTCTTTCCTACAGGGACCAAATCACATAAGCTTCCATTTCTGATGCCCCAATACATCATTTCACTTTTGGGAAGTAAAGGGGAAAGCATAAGACAGAGTAAATATGGAGCATTTACCAGAAAGAACCTAAGTTACCTGTGTTAGTATGTTAGGGCTGTTAGAACACCTTTGACTAGGTGGCTTAAACAACAGAAATGTATTTCCCATAGTTCTGGAAGCTGGAAGTCCAATATCAAATTACCAGCAGGTTTAGATTTTGTTGAGGACTCTGGTCTGCCAATGGCCACCTTCTTGCTGTGTTGTTTTGTGTTCACATAGCCTTTCCTCTGTGTGCCCATAATCCTGGTATGTCTTTCCCTGTTTAGAAAAACACCAGTCCTATTAGATAGGAGCCTACCCTATGAACACATTTGAACTTAATTATCTCTTTAAAAAGTCCTTATCTCCAAATACAATCACACAGGAAGTTAGGGCTTCAACTTATGAATTTTGATGGGGGGTCGATACAATTTACTCTAGAATGGTCATAAAAAGGAGATGCTTTGAACCAAAAGAGCCTAAGATATCATATTAAACAGTCATATTTATGAGTAATATTAGCTCAGTTATAGAAAACAAAACCATAATATTTTGAAACATTTGAATAAAAGTAGATTCTGATGTTTCAACCTGGCAATAGTTATTTAATTTGTAAATGAATCCTTAAGTGCGTAAATATATATGCATTTTTTGTTAATAGCATAATATAAATAATAGCACGTATAAATAAAAGAAGATTCAAGACAGTCCAAATACTCATTTACAGGACTTTGTTTAAGTGAATATTGCACATTCATGCATTACTGGAATTTTTGATGTGCAATCAGTGAAATTATGGGCATTGACCAAAGGTATTGAAATGGAGATATATCACTGTCTTGGATATTTTATTTAATGATATATTTCAATTAGATTAAAAAAAGAGATGCCCATTTGTCTATATTCATATGTCAATTTATAATAATATATAAATTACAAAATATGGAATGACATATAACAGGCTTAACAAAGGATTGCAATTGTTGTCTCTGGGGACATTATTGTAATACACTTAAAATCACTACCATGGGAAGCAGCTCAAGGTCGTGCGTGGTTAGGGATAAAGTTTGGGGAGTTATATAGCCTGATTCATCAGTCATAGTTGAGGAGTCTTTGGCAGGTTATTCAATTTTAGGTTTTATAAGTCTCAATTTTCTTATCTATAAATGAGTCTAATAATTACACCTATGTCAGAGAATCATTGTGGAATTAAATGTTAATATATATACAGCACTTAGCAATGTGCTGGACACTGTGTGCCCTTAATAATGTCATATGCTATAAACTTTTGTTATTATTTGATACATTTCCAAATAATTTTATTTCAAATCAATACATATCCATTCATTTTGAAAAAAAAAAAAACAAATCATGGTGTAGGCTCCTATCTAATAGGACTAAGCTTTAGACAATCAGCATTTTTCTATTTTCTACTTTCCTAACATTAAGCAAGGATGCTGGTGAAGGGGTTATCTCCTCCACAAACAGCCATATGTATAGCCAATTATTTTTTCCCTTTGCTCTTCATCTTTAAGTTTTTCCACTAAGTGCTATATCTGCAACAGATCCAAACAAAAATTCTTTGCATATGCAAACTGCCTTCATCAACTCCTAGAGGCCAAAGAGTAGACAGGGAAAATATAAGGAGACAAAGAGTATGTTGCTGAGGTTTGTTTGTTTGCTCCTGAGAGGTTAGTGTCCTGCCATCTTAAAGGGGAATTGAAGGGCGCATGGGTGGCTCAGTCAGTTAAGTACCTGACTTGACTCAGGTCATGATCTCACAGTTTGGGAGTTCAAGCCCCGTATTGGGCTCACAGCTCAGCTCAGACACTGGATCCCACTTCAAATTCTGTTGTCGCCCTCTCTCTCTGCCCCTCCCCGCTTGCACTCTGTCTCTCTCTCTCAAAAATAAACAAACATTAAAAAATTTTAAAGGAATATTGAAATGTGGTATGGAATGTCCATAAGCTAATGATAATGACAACATATTTGTGAATTCTAAATGAGATAACTGAAGTATGAGACCTATTTTATAATAATCCTCAATGAGCACACAAGCTAATGGAAAAGAATGGCAAAAATCCATAAGGCGTTCTGTGTACAAAACCCACTCATTCCGATTTCTTTGTTATGCCTTCCTTCACTTAGATTTAAGTTTGAGGACTTCCAAGTGTTACAGACTTTGCCATTTAAACCATTCTATATTAACCTGGAAAATATGCATTAAAATATTACATGGTTGCTTGCTAGTGTGTAAAAACAACACAAATAGAATGGACCTGGCGTTCGTGATCTAGGGTTTTGATTTCAAGTTGTTTGAATTCATGGGAAGTTTGTAACTGCACTTGGATCCCTGACCCTTCAAACTGATCTCAGTCACGAGCGCGGGAATGTGAGCTTCCCTACTTCAGCAGAAGCTGTGCAGAGACAAATTACTTTGGTGCCAGACTGAATCTGCCTCAATAGCTGCATGGGGATGGCATTTCATTCGGTCGCAGAAGCCTTGCAAGTTTCGCTCTTTGACCTTTCGGATGACATCTTCTGCCTGATAGTCATTATTTTCTACCTCCGGCTCACTAGGTTTCCTTAGCAGAGCAGTCATTAGACCTCCACAGGCAGTGGAAATGACCAGATACAGATGTTTCTGTTTTCAGAAATTGGAGGGGAGGAGATAAAAGGAAAAAAAAAGAAAAGGGCTCCAAATTTGCTTTTACTCAGGACTTCCCCTTTCCCTGCCGTTGCCATTGATTTCCCTGTGATCCTTTATTTCCCTGTGATATTTCAATCCACGCCTGTCCCTACAATGCAGGTGTAAATCAGCCTTGTGGGATTATCCCAGGGAATACTGTGTGATGTTTCTGTCTTACAATTCTGAAAACTGCCTTTAAACAAAGGTTAACATTCAGTTAAATAAAGCACGTAAGGAATAAAGTAGAACCATGCCTGGGGGATGATAGAACTCCTCTGAGCAGATTAAGTATGCCCTAACAATGTTTCCAGAGGGAGAAATCAGTGAGGAGCAGGTATTGCTATAACAACAAATAACCTGTTTCGTTAATCCCTTGATGCTATTGGCTGTTGTTTTCTTACTTTCCCCACACTTCTCACCTCCTTCCTTAATATCCTCTTCTCTTCCTTCCTCCCTTGCCTCAGTTTTTTCATTCTCTACTTCTGTCTCTCTTTCCCTGTAAAAAAAATTCTCTTTCATAAATCAGAAATGGGCTGCAAGAAGGCTGAAAACTTCTTAGTCTTTGTCTCTATGGAAATGGTTTCATTCTTTCAATAGCAACAGGCTATAAAAGGCAAATTATTCTATAAATGTGAATTTTTTTTCTCAGTTGCATTGGTTTCGCCATCACATTTACTAGATCATGATTGTCACATATTTGCAAGAAAATTCATGTGCAAGAGAAATGAAGACATACAGAACTTGATCTCTGCCCTAGTGATGTTGAGAGTTATGCTCTGGGTATGGAATATAATCTAAAAAATAGCATCGAGAATATGGTGGAATAAAATCATTGCCTAATAAATGATACAAAATAATTGGTCAAGGTGACGTATTCATTAGCAATATTAATGTTCAAGGCATGTAAAGAGGGTGGGAGGCGTATAAAGAAATTGTACATTTTTTCCCATGTTTATATAGCGGAAGGTCATGAATGAACTTGAATATGGGTCATTGAACCTCCTTGCACATCTAGAGAGTTAAAGGAGCTGTTGCATTACCTTGGTACCACGTTTATTTAATGCTAAAGCCATTGATGGTAAAAGTTTTAATTTTTGTTTTACATTACATAAGTTTGCATGATTAAAATAATCACACAGTGGAGAAAAACAATTCTACACACACACACACACACACACACACACACTTTGCCCAGCTACTCCTCTGCTCTCAATAACCACCATATTCAGCTTGCTTTGTTATCTCAATATCTTTAATATTATTCCTTGGGATCTAAAGTTTTCTGTCTGTTCACTCTAAATGATGTCTTCTCTCTGTCCTCTGGGAAACATCAGAAACCGAATCTTACACTATATGTCCCCTCTATATTCTTTTCCCCAAACTGCATATAAACAAACTTTTGTTTGTTTCTTTTTTTAGATTCCAAAAGTAAACTTTCTATCTTGTCAGATGAGGACATTTTGTGATTTTCCCTTGTGCTCTCCTCCCTATCAGGTGCCACATATTTTCTATCACACCATAATCGTACATTTCAAAATAATTAATATCTACCTTCTATGTGTTCATTTTAATTGAATTTTGTGCCTTGTGGAATAGTTTTGAATATAAATATATTATTGAGCTTATTAATATTGTGAAAATATAATTTCATCCTAAAGTTGTAGGGTCCTGAAGGTACTTTCTAATTGCTCTACATATCAAAAGTTTGAAAATATCCCATTTTGTTAGCTATGTATTTGACATTTCTGGAAGAGATTTTTGTTTTCCTAGGAATTTGTTTTACTTTTTTATTATTGACATAAGGATAACACAGCTCCTTTTATTCAGAACATCCAGTTTCTTTAGCATACTATTTCTTAAAGAGATTTTAATTTTTCTTGCTTCTTAGACTTAACAAAGCCTAATTAATTTTCAGTCCTGCTTCTGAAATTCTGTACTTCTTATCAAATCCAATTTACTCAGATGACTACTTGAACTCAATGTCTTCTGGATTCCAATATTACTTCTTCATTTACGTGAAGTGTAATCCAAGTCATTTTTTTTCCAGAAAGAATACCTGGGGGGTGAACCTTCATATTTTTTTTCCCACATAGAATAGGTGAACACTTAATTTTATAAAGATGGGCCAACAATTTTCCAAACCATTTTACACTCCCACCAGCAAAATGAGAACATTGCTTCCTCCATATCCTTGCTGATGCTTAGAATTGTCAAGTTTTTTATGCAACTTTTTAAAACTGCACATATTTAAAATGTAAAATTTGATAAGTTTTAATGTATATATACACCTATGAAATCATCACCACAGTCTAAAAAATGAGCATTTCCTTCATCCTCAAAGGGTTCTTGTGCTCTTTATTTTTTGTAATATCACCCTGCCCTCACAGCTCCTTCCCTCTCCTCTCCAAAGTGCCATTCTGGCAACGTTGGCTCCTTTTCTGTCACTGTGCATTTTCCAGATTTTTGTATAAATTTATTTTTATTTAAATTATTTAATTATTTATTATCATTAATTTTTAAATTATTAAATTTTTATTATTAAATTATTTATTTTTATTATATATATTTTATTTTTTAAAATTATTTTATAATTTTTCTATATTTTTCTAATATTTCTATATGTATAATATTTTCTATATTTTTAATATTTTTATAATTATTAAATTATNAGTTCATAGGTTTTTTTTTTTTTAATTTTAATGTTTTATTTATTTCTGAGAGAGAAAAACATCATGAGCAGGGGAGGGTTGGAGAGAGAGGGAGACACAGAATTTGAAGCAGGCTCCAGGCTCTGACCTAGCTGGCAGCACAGAGCTCGATGTGGGGTTTGAACCCACGAACTGTGAGATAATGACCTGTGCCAAAGTCGGATGCTTAACGAACTGAGCCACTCAGAAGCCCTTATAGTTTGTAGTTTTAATTATTTATTTATTTACAATTTTTTAAAATGATTGTTTATTATCAAGAGACAGAGAGAGATGGAGCATGAGCAAGGAAGGGGCAGAGAGTAGGGAAGACACAGAATCTGAAGCAGGCTCAAGGCTTTGAGCTGTCAACACAGAGCCCAATGCAGGGCTCAAACCCACGAACCGTGAGATCATGACCTGAGCCAAAATCGGACACTTAACCGACTGAGCCACCAAGGCGCCCCTAGTTTGTAGTTTTTAAATGCATCTTATTTCAATTATTGCAATTGTTCTATGTTTCCTTCCTTTTTCCTTGCTGAGTAGTTCTCCATTATCTAGATACGTTGTCTTACCTGTCCATTTATCTCTTGTTGCACATTTTGGTTGTTTCTGTTTTTTAACTCCTAGAAATGAAATTCTAATGAACACTTAGAAATGAATTTCTAATGAACATCCATGTCCTTTGATAAAAGAAGGCTGGATGAGAACTATGTGTATTCAGGTATACCATATCACTTTATTTAGTGAGTAAGTGGCAATGACAGCTCAGGGTGGTGTCTCTCTCCACTAGAAAAATGTCAGAATTACTGCGACTTCATTCCGGTTTTCCAAGTTCTATGCCACAGCCTCAGTTGCTCTCAGTTACAATGTCTGTATTTTCTTTAGGGAATTGGTCTTTCCTTTTATTGTCAAGTAAAGGAAAAAATGTTCACTTTTTGTCAAGATAGGACCTAGACTGAATGGCCCTGCTAGTCTGCATTTCCCAACCCTGACGCTTGCTTTATTTCTGATGTCTCTTTATCTGCTAAGACCAAATGTAAAGTTTTTCTAGTGCTTCACCAGAAAGAATACTTATTCCCTTTACTACATTAGATATTGGCAGTCATTGGCTTCCCCATTTTTGGTGGAACCTGTTTTGCCTAAACTGGAAGATGTCACACCTTGGGACACTTTGCATCCCTTACACAGAGTATGGAAAGTCTCAGCAATGTCACTAAAGTACTTGAACAGTTACATTCATTTTTCCAGTGAACAGAAAGGCTCTTGGTAGGCAACAATGGCATAACTACTTTTTTGTATATTGTTATAAAAAGTGATGTCGTCAAAGGGAATTTAAGCAGCACAAAAGATTGTGGATTTTATTTGAATGCAAACGAACAAATAAAAACAGCTCATAGGATGTCCATGAGTTAGATGATGGTATTTCAGAGAAATATTCAGGTTATATTTTAAGATCTTAGAAACTCCTAAAATACAGATATTTATAAAGCCAGAGAAATATTGGTCTGTGATTACTAGTTTCAACATAATTTTTCCCCAGTTCTGTAAAACATCAGAAAAATATCATAGACTTATTGCGATGGCTTTGACACACTTTGTTTCCCTCTTCTCTACAATAACATCTAATTCAAATAAATCGGTCCCAAATGCTCTGCCTCTGGGGAAACTTCCATAATACACAAGTAAATGAGTCCCTTAATCCATAACCAGGCTAGGCTAATGAGTTTACCACATCACAATTGATTGGTCCGAAGGCAAGCAACTGGCCAAATTTCCTCAATCAGTGTTTTTGCCTGAATTTTTTCAAACCATTATTCTGGAAGAAAGACAATTTCTTCACATTGGTGAAAATTGTAAATTGTAAAATACAGTGGAGTGTTTAGTGGTTACATTTCCTACTGTTTAGAGAAAACCACTTTAAAGTGAAAAAGAAAAAGAAGATAAAGCCAGCGAGCATACTGAAAGAAAACGAAATGAGTATAGAGTCCTGGTTGTATTATAGACCTTGGTCTGGCTGTTTTTAAGCCTATTTCATCTTTGCCTTATTTATTTTGGTTATTTACATTTTTCACTACATTCTCTGAGAAAATACTGTTTCTTTTTTCCCTAAATTAATTTAAGGTGGCTTTCTGTCAAGTGACAACCAAGAAGCTTAAGCAGTTTATGAGTGTTGAATATCCACTCATTCTCACTAATGACTGCGTTATTTCGTTTCCTCAGATTAAAGTTGATAAATATGGCCATAAAAGCTCAAGTTCGCTTTCTGTTTTTAAAATATTTATTTTGAGAGAGAGAGATGGAGAGCAAGTAGAGGAGGGGCAGAGAGAGAAGGAGAGAGAAAATCCCAAAGCAGTCTTCACAACTATCGGCACAGAGCTTGACTTGGGGTATGAACTCATGAACCATGAGATCATGACCTGAGCTGAAACCAAGAGTCAGACATTTGATCGGCTGAGCCAACCAGGTGCCCCAAGTTCACTCTGAGTTAAAGACAAATATATGTAACTGTGCCAGGAACATAATTTAAAATCTAATGTTTTTTCAATGATTAAATGATACATAATTCTGAGATTCTGATATTGGCTTACTTCTTGCTAATTTTTATAATAACCATAAGACTATTTTTTATACATATAAGTTTATTTGTAAAGAGAAAGTTTACCATCTTCCTAATTTGATAGACTGATTTTTCACATGGAAAATGATATGCTTTGTTTGTTTTGTTTTTTTGCACTAACATTCATTTAGAAAATGATGAGAAGTCTCAAACTATACAGATTAACTGAATATTTTGTCACTCTAACAGTGTCTTAAGATGTGTATATGATTTTAATGACTTCAAAATTGTATCCCATAACTTACAGATAGGAAAAATAGAATTTCAAACAAATACTATATGTATGTATATGTGCATGTGTGTGTATCTGTATGCACATATCAAAATATCAAATCACTGTTTTTAATAGTTTAATTACTTTAAATTGCAACTATGATCTTTAATAATGTTACATAATCAACTAAATCACATTATACAGAAATTAGAAGCATGCATATTGAATTCCTTACTATATTAGATTTTAATTATTATTCTAAATATGCAATATTTAAGATGATAGTTTTATTGGGCAATGATATGAATGCTAATGGTATTCCATAAAATGAATTTTAGTGCAGTTTATTTTAATGTATTGCTCTTTCAAATTTTTAACTACCTATTCTTCCTACTTCTTTTCACTTTAAGCATCAAAGTGATAAGTTTCATGAGAATACAGGGAAAATATCTATATCCTTTTCCCCAAGCATTCAGAGCTCAATATCATGCATCAGCAAAGCAATTTTTTCCATTTTTTAAAATGTTTTAACCCAGTGGGATCAAAATTTTATTCTCAGTCAAGCTAAATATTAACAGATATTTACAAAGCATGCACACATTTCAGTATAAGATTCTTTTTATTATTATTATTTATTATCAAAGCAAGAACATCTCAAGATGTTCCATATGTAAAATCACTTAATACTTTCTTTGAAACTCTGAGAATACTCATGTTTGTATTAACAGCACCTCACCCTTCCAAATATGAATGCAATGAGGCCTCTAGATACCTCTAAACATATTGTATTTTTACTTTCCACCTGAACACAAGACATTTTCCAGGTGTTTGTGATCTTTATGTATTAAAAATAAGGTATAAAGTTTATATCCATTGATCTCCCACAACTCTGATTCCATAGCTTATTAGTCTGAAGTGAATTCATTTTAATTTTACCTTTCTTTTCATTTAATGCGATTAATAATTTCACATGAGAACTCTAATATGCTCATGTCACATTAAGAGACACAAATATAGGGGTGCCTGGGTGGCTCAGTCTGTTAAGCANTTTTTCAGTGTTTGTAGAAGCAAGGAGAGGCTAGAATAACATTTCTGATTTTCATAGATTTAAATAACCATCTCATATTCTTAGGACAAAATGGTTCTGTCAATTAGGGAAACCTCAGATTTAATTTCTTATTTTGGCATTATTATATTAACTTTTATATAACTTTTTTTATATCAGCTGCTTTCTTTATTTTTTTTAAATGTTTTATTTATTTCTAGGAGAGAGAGAGACAGCGTGAGCAGGGGAGGGTCAGAGAGAGAGGGAGTGACAGACTCTGAAACAGGCTCCAGGCTCTGAGCTGGCAGTCAGCACAGAGCCCGACGCGGGGCTCGAACCCACGAACCGTGAGATCATGACCTAAGCGAAAGTCGGATGCTTAACCGACTAAGCCACCCAGGCGCCCCTCAGCTGCTTTCTTTAAAGTGATAGGATCACTTGATTCATTTCTGAGAAAATATTCTTCCAAATAGTCAAATTTGAATTATCATTGTTAGCCATTTTTTTGTAGTAAAGGATGGTTTATTTTAAAAATGGTGCTTTGGAGAAACCCAAGATTATGCTTAGGTATTCATAACTCATAAGACTCAGTGATAAGATTTATTACAGCAAAAGGATACAAAAGAAAATCAGCCAAGGGGAAAGTCAATGGGTGAAAGCTGGAGGAAGCCATGTACAAGCTTCCAAGAGTCTCTTCAGTATTTCACAAGATGCACTTAAATCCTCTATCAACAAATGGTGACATGTGTGAAGTATTGTCTAACAAGACAGCTCATTAAAAACTCAAGGTCTAACATTCTTATTGACAGCTGGTCATCTAGGCACCATCTGCCTAAGAAGTACCAACATTCCTGACTTCCAGAATGAAAGCATGGGTTCACCATAAACCACATTATTTGTACAGAATATTAAGGAATGGTGGGAACACTCCCTAAATCCAAGTTTTCAAATGTCTCATTAAAATACAAGGACCAGGGGCGCCTGGGTGGCTTAGTTGGTTAAGCGTCTGACTTTCGCTTAGGTCATGATCTCGCGGTTCGTGGGTTCGAGCCC
Source organism: Crocuta crocuta (assembly GCF_008692635.1). Lineage (NCBI taxonomy): Eukaryota > Metazoa > Chordata > Mammalia > Carnivora > Hyaenidae > Crocuta > Crocuta crocuta. Next base: position 728,879 of record NW_027530330.1, on the reverse strand, counting down.
CGCGTCGGGCTCTGTGCTGACTGCCAGCTCAGAGCCTGGAGCCTGTTTCAGTCTGTGACTCCCTCTCTCTCTGACCCTCCCCTGCTCACGCTGTCTCTCTCTCTCTTTCTCTCTCTCTCCTAGAAATAAATAAAACATTTTTAAAAAACTACAAGGAACAACATTGTATGCAGGGCTTTCTAAGCATAGGAAGTCGTAGGTCTACTGTGTTATCTCTTTCTTGCCTGTTGTAACTTTGTTAAATTGTTGAGGTGTTGGATGGTTAAACCAAGATTCAACCAAAGACCACAAGGGAAAGTAAAATAGAGGTTTATTACTCACAGGTCCTGGAGGAGTTACATGGCATGCCTTGGACGGCCACCCGGGAAAGCCAAAGCAGGATACAAGCAGAGAGCTAGGACACCTTTATTAGAGTCTGAGGGTGAGTTCTTTGGGGTTTCAGGACTAAGGCCAAGTTGGTCATTTCAAACCCAAAAGGTCAGGATTTGGGGAAGTTTTGCCCAGGGTCTTACCTAAGGGGCACACAAGAAGGCTATGAGAGACAGAGGGGAAGGCTGATCACAAGAGTCAGCAGGGGAATCCTATCAGGAACTCACATTTACCTGTGACTTGAGGACCTGAAGCATGTGTTCCTGGTGGCCCTCCTCAGGCCACTAGACTATACAAAATGTATGCACAGCAATAGCATTATGGAGTAGGTTAGCTAAACTCTCAACACCACACAAGCATTTAGCTTAACTCCCAACTAAAAAGTACTGTAGAAGTGGTTTTTCTCAAGACAAATGTGATATTTCGGTGTGTATCGCATGTGCTTTATGCATACATATCTATTCATGACATGTAATATCAAAAGACAGCTACCCAAAGGTTGAGATTAAATAAAATTAATGAAATGTTTCTGCTTCTTTGGGGGAAATTCTTAAGTGAAAAGTGAAAAGTGAAAAGGTAGGATTTTTTTCTTTCTTTCTTCTTCTTACTAAGCATTTGTAGGAGTGAAGGATATAATGTTTACTCATATAATTTGGTGTCGCTGCCTTGATTCCTGATAAAAGATCAGTGGTTTTAGTTGTCATTGCTGTTATGCCATCACTGCAAATTTCAACACAGTGAGAACCATAAATAACATTTGGGAATAGTTTTGACCTTGTAGATGTCCTCAAGGGTCTTAGAGATACTTATGGGTCTACAGTCTACAATTTGGGAATTATTGCTCTATGTTATAGCTACAGTTATCATTGTTATAAACTAATATGATATTGGGGTGCCTGGGTGGTTCAGTTGGTTAAGTGTGTGACTTTGGCTCAGGTCATGATTTCCTGGTTCATGAGTTCGAGCCCCATGATGGGCTCTGTGCTGACAGCTCGGAGCCTGGAGCCTGTTTCAGATTCTGTGTCTCCCTCTCTCTCTCTGCCCCTCCCCCACTCATGCTCTGTTTCTGTCTCTGTCTCTCTCTCTTTCTCTCTCAAAAAAAAAACATTAAATTAATCTGATGTTTTTCAATCCCTTGCTTACAAAACTTATGACTCTATACAAAATCCCCCATGCTCTAGGCACTATTTCAATAATTTGATTTTGTTACCGAACTTTACTTACCCTCCGCAGCCCTCTTCATCTGCACAGGATTTACATGTGTTTCTCAATTACTTCATGCTTCTTCCTGCCACAGAGTCTGAACTTGTGCTCTTTAGCAACTGTTGCTAACTATACTCCCAATGTCCTTCTGCACTTTGCTAAACATTTTCTTCATATTGATCTCTAGTTAAAAACAATGAAATAAAAAAATTTTGATTGTCAGCTCTCTGAGAACAATAAAATTTCCCTCCTCTCTTGCTTCCATTACCTTTAATAGCCCTTCTCAAACTTAGAATAATTTTTTTGTTTACTTGTATGATAAGTTAATTATCATCTATCTTCCCTACTGAATCTTTATATCCATGAGTTCAACAGCCATGTCTAGTTCTACCACTAATTTTGTCAACAGGTCCTATTATTGTGTCTGCTTCAAATTAGTGCTCAAAAATATTTACTTAAAAAATTACTAAAGATATTGCTAAAAAAATTGTCCAAAATAGTAAGTAGTGTAATACAGGCTTCTTTCTAACTACTTTGAGGGAAAAGCTTTTTTCATCTCAGTATCCCCATTTTCCAGGAAAGAGTCAAATGATGAGTGAGTATTGAATAATCATGTAGAGAAAAGGATAAAATTAATACTATACAAGCCACTGCAAAGAATAGTTGAGTATAGTAACTATGGTACATCATATATTACCTACTATATATAAAAAATTGGTACCTCAACCATATATCATTTTATTGTGTTTAGTCTATAAAAACAATCTACAAGACACTACAAAATAGAGTACCTCAGTCAAATATTTTGTGTAATGCTGTGTAATCTTTTTGATCTCTTTAAGATTCATACTATAAACCAGTAAATTAAAAGTTCTTAAAAGCTATAGTTAATGAATCTTTTAAAGGCTTTTAAGGGGAAACTTACTTTGTTAGACTGCATCATTTTTGCCCAAATATGACTTTTCAGTGTCCTCTAGAAAGTTTATCACTCAAAACAAATTCAGAAAAGGTGGAACTATCAATATAGCTCAGGATGGCAATTCTAATAATTGTTGTTTGTTTAGAACAAAAAGTAAAGTGTATGAGCAATATTCAGAAGTATATTTAAAAGGAGAGGCACATGGGTGGCTTAGCTGGTTAAGCATTAGACTGCAGCTCAGGTCATGATCTCAGGGTTCATGAGTTTGAGCCCCGCTTCGGGCTCTGTGCTGACAGCTCAGAGCCTGGAGCCTGCTTTGGATTCTGTGTCTCCCTCTCTCTCTGCCCCTCCTCCACTCATGCTCTGTCTCTGTCTCTCTCAAAAATAAATAACAACTTTAAAAATTTTTAAAAAGAAGTATATTTAAAAAGAGGGAGTCACTGTATCAAAAATAAAATAGTATCAATAATAAATACAGTTAGTGACTGAAGTCAGAGATCTCACTAAACAATTCAAAAACACTCAAAAAGTGTCAACAAACAAAAAATTACAGCTACGTGAAAAATTGTAAGAATGCTTGAGCAGTAAGGAATTAAGTGTATAATTTTTAATATAAAATGTAAATTTCTCATGTAAACAAAATTAAGGTAAAATAGTTGAGATATGTATTTTAAAACTATAGAGCACAAAAATTAAATTTTATTAAAAGAATAAAATACAAGTAATATTCTTATAAATATGAATAATTTATATCACTTATCAAAGTTGGTAAAAATCATAACAGGCAAGGGGCGCCTGGGTGGCTTAGTCGGTTAAGCGTCCGACTTTCGCTTAGGTCATGATCTCGCGGTTCGTGGGTTCGAGCCCCGCGTCGGGCTCTGTGCTGACTGCCAGCTCAGAGCCTGGAGCCTGTTTCAGTCTATGACTCCCTCTCTCTCTGACCCTCCCCTGCTCACGCTGTCTCTCTCTCTCTCCTAGAAATAAATAAAAACATTAAAAAAAAATTAAAAAAAATCATAACAGGCAAAATAATTCATTTGAAAAATTAATTTAAATTAATATTTTTTTCCTAATTGAGATAAACTACTGGCTAAAGATAAAGTCCTTCAGTCATTTTTTTTTCATCAAATGGTGATTCCTGATTATTTAGCTCTCAGAGAATTAAAGAATTGACGGTGACATCAAAGATATAAGTGATGTTGGAGCACCCAGGTGGCTCAGTCGGTTAAGCATCCGAGTCTTGATTTTGGCTCAGGTTATGATCTCATGGTTTGTGAGACAGAGCCTCGCGTCATGTTTTGCACTGATAGCATGGAGCCTGCCTAGGATTCTCTCCCTTTCTCTCTGCTGCTCTCCCACTCATGCTTTCTCTCTCTCTCTTCTTAAAAATCAATAAATGAACTTGAGAAAAAAGATTCTAGTAATGTCATATTTCATCATTTTAAGTCATCTTTGAAAATTTTGTGAATGGTAAATGGTATAGCTGTACAAGGAATTCAATTCCATTGATTTAATAATTTGATAATAAATTGTGCTCAAAAAACATTAATAAGTTGTCATATAAGGATTTAAGAAAATCTTTCCTGTGCACATCAAAATAAATTTTAATAAGATTTCAACTAGTATATGTTAAGAGTGGTGGAAAAAAATAAAATTTCCTAAAATGTATTAAATATTATGTAACATGCGATTATACCATATTTCATATGTATCACAAATGTAACTGACTTCTGCTCCCACAGGATGATGAATCATACATATGTTATCATATGTATGGTATAGCTTCATAATATATATAATTATGTTTATATGTGTATATGTATGTATGTATAGACAAATACACATATACATATAAAGATTCCTAAGTGCTCTCTAGTATGTGTTTTTTCCACTATGGTGAGTGTGGTTCATTCATTGTGGAAGGTTCTTCAAAGTGAACACCACCTCTTTCTGTTTCCCTTCTTTCAGGTTTCCCAGAACATTAGAAATGTTAGCTCGGGAGGCATTTGGATGGTTCTATCTCTGATCTAACTTTCATTACTGAGTTTTGGATCAGGGAGTTCCTCTCTGGAGGATTATGTGTCATTTAACAGATCATTGCTCCTACAATCACAGACTCACCAAGTAGGGTCATTATACTTCCTCCTGGAATAATATACCTTCTCCATTAAGGTTTAGCTTCTGCCCTGGAGACTGGAGAACTAGTAACTCTGCCTCAGGATAGAGTGATTAACCTCAAATTGCTTTTCAACACTAGGTTAAGTTACTCCTCCTTAAGAAAGTTCTTCTTTGTTATTCAGAAGTTGATAAGGAATTATAGGTGTCCCCTAATATATTTTCATAAAGCACAAGATAGGTGATGGGTCACATACTGGTCAGTGCCCTTCATCCCCTGTTAATTCAAGGTGAAACCAAATTTTATATACTTGGAAAGTATTGTATGTTTTTCATAGCTGCTTTCATTCCCCTCGCATGTCTGAATTAGAAGGTCAGAACTTAGGTTATTGATTTTGCTAAATAGGGTCACCAAAAATGGAAATTAAAAAATACACACACACACACACATACATATACACTAGCAGATATATCATTTGTAAAGGAGGACACTTGGGTCAATGATTTTTTGGTAGCACCATTGAGATCTACTGTTTGAATATATGTGTTAAATTTGCTAGTATTGCATTCCTTGACCCTATTAATCAGGTGATGTCAATTTTTTTATTCAATTTCTGTTGCTGACTTGGAAAAAGTTGACCATTTCCATATATGAAATGGTCACCACTGATAATTTTTAAATTGGAAACATATATGTATGACTAATTTATAGAAGAGGATTCTATTTTGCTCTAGTAGTGATATGTATATGCACAATATAATTCTAATGATTTAGTCAAAATTCTAATTAATGTCAATAATGGGGAAGAAAAGTATTGAATAACACAGTTTTGAAGACATCATGATTCTTAGCTTCATCATTGTGGGTTTCTCTTATACACCTATAGTCATATATTTAAAAGCTTTATATTTCTTTAAAAAATTAAAAATTGATAGATGACTGAACACAGAAGTTCAAATTATTTTTTTTAGTAGTACCTGAATATTTTCATCAAACATATACTTTATCCTTAGGTGTCTCTATGTCCTCTCCTAACTCAACCCCCCCCACACACCAATTTCACTGTTATTTTAGTTAGATCATTAATATTATCACTATTATTATGTAACAGCTCCTTTAATGTGTTATCAGTTTCCTTCATCCAACTTACTCTAGATACTTATCAAATTAATTTCCCTAGTATTGTGACCTTTATAAAAATTTTCACCATGTAATACATACATATATACATATACACATACATACTACATACATACAGTGACTTTTCTTTCCTTCTCAAGTTCAACTTCCTCATACTGTTCCTGAGAGTTTGATATTAACCTTCCCTTGTGATACTAACCGTTCTATGTGATAAACACACATCCTATGTGTTAAAAAAGCAGACTTTAAATCACTCTTGTATCTTTTATTTTCTGTGAGATAAGCCTTTTTTAACTTGGAAATACTAAAGTTTATTAAGTTGGCCTAGAATGCCTTTTCCTGAACCTTCAGGGGTGGATTCAGTGTAACTTCTTAGCTTTTGAAGGACCCCCAAAGATGATTCTTCCTTCCTGAGACATCCATGAAACTTTTAATATTTCTGTATTGCCACTTATATTCTACTTTGTATTATGATTAATATTTTATACATATAAAATATATACTTGATTACCTTTATAAAAAGATTTTTATTATTTTTTAATTCAAGACAACCCTTCATAATAAATAAATGCTCATTAAATATTCTTTGAAAAATGAATAAAGTAATTTTATTTTAATTAAACATACACTGTGTTATTTTGTGAGAAAGTGGGACTTTTAAAAAGTTTTTATTTGTTTGTTTGTTTATATATTTATTTGTTTTAGAAGGAGAGTGTGCATTTGCCTGGTCTCAAGTCAGGGGGAGGGGCATCAAAAGAGGGAGGGAAAGAATCTCAACTAAGTTCACTGCTGTCAACGTACAGCCCAACAACACAGGGCTCAGATATAATGGCAGTGAGATCACACCCTAGGCAACCTAGGTGCTCCAAGATTTTTATTTCTTTAGGTATTCTCTACACTCAAGGTGGAGCTGGAATTCAAAACCCTGAGATCAAAAGTCTTACTCTCCATTGTCTGAATCAGTTGGGTTCCCCTGATGGTGAGACCTTTTAACAAAGAGAATATCTGAATAGTTCTTTTACATTTGAGTTTGGTGAGATATTATTTTATCTAAAATGGCATATTTGGAGCCCATTTTTTTCCAACAGTGACTCTAAAAGCATCTTTTAACATTGATATACTTATATTATATAATAACATAATATTATATTACCTCTATATTCTGTTATAATTATGTTACCTCTATCTAGTTTACAATTAGTACCATTCTGACAGACAAGGCTCTTGAAAACCAAAATATATGAATGTGGAATTAGAAAAGGAAGAGCCTTCTAGAGAAGGCTAGAGCCTTCAAGGAATGTTTCTTGATCCAACAAAATATCAGTCAAATTTATTTTTTGTGATTTAGGAAGCAAAGTTCTTTCCCACAAAAATAATATATAAACCATTTTTAATGTTTTTATTTCAATTTTCCCTCTTGGAGTAAAACATGCAAATCTGTTATGAAAAGCAAGAAGTTAATAAGATTCTATAGCTGGTAGCTCTCAGACTGTGTAGAGATCTCAAAACTGGCAACATATTCTATTAAAAACATTTGATATTTATTACAGAAGTCTATATAAAACTGTGATGTTACAGATTTCAAAAAACTTGCGAGAAGTTATAAGCAAAATAAAATTGTGATTTTGTTTATTTATGCCAGTCATTTACAAAGAGTGCTAAGTGAAACTGTCACTTTGATAGTTTCAACGTGGAATTGCTCAAATCTACTTAAGAATGCAATGATTCCTCAAACTATATTTTTCTTCAAGAACAGTGAAGCAGACCTCTGGGTCTATTTTGTCAGATAAAAATTCAGTATCAGCCTTCTTAGAGGCAGAATTGCCACATGCTGCCAAATTAATTAAGAAACTGACTTCAAGAGTGCTAGGTACCTTGAAAACACAAATTTGCCTGTAGGCAGCTTTTCTTCAGTGGCTATCTCACTTTGCCACTACATTTCTATCTTTGCATCGCACTGAAATTTCCATTCCTCTCAGAAGTGGATTAAAACTTATCTCTTTTTGAATAATGGAATGAGATCACTTAATAATTCTGCATCATTCTTACTGAGAAGTGAGGGAGAGACATTTGTCAGCACTGATCTGAAAGCAGTTTCTAGTCATTTATTAACACTTGCTGTGAAAGCATTGCTGAAAACTAAATGATATATGATTTCTGAAGCCTGGAAATTCAGAAAGAAGATCCAGAAAACACATTGAGGGCTATTTCCAAATATATAAGTTGAAAAAAAGATCAAATTGCTACAGACCCATCAGACCAATGTCACATTCCCCATCACGCTGCTTCCCTCTATTTTCTAAGATATCTTCCCACTATGAGATGTAAATATAATTGGAATAAATCTGTAAACATTCTAGCATTGCCACATCATGTCTGCAGGAATTCACCTCAATTTAAATGAAGTACATACGATTCATGATGTCCCCATTACAAAAGCAAAATTAAAGAGGTATTCACGTCTTCTTAGGGTTGTCAATTGCCACTAGATTTTGATTCTGTACAAACATATAAGCATAGCAGAACCACTTTGTCACCCGCTGGATAATGACTTTCCATGGTGTGAACTTCACTTACGTTAGGATAGTTCTGTAACATCTAACAATTACTGACTTTGTGCAAGTGTATTTTTTTTAAACACTAAGCTACCTTTTCTCTCCACTTTTAATATGAAGGATGTATTCAGCTTCAGGATGTTTGATTATACTTAAACTGCATTATGAAATATACTGAGCAACCAGTTTACCAATAACCTGGAAATTAAAAAAAAATCAAAGCTGTTACTGATCATTCAGGAATCATGAAGTTCCCTACTATCTTTATAGCCACGAATTTATAATTTCTATTGATTAAACTTCTCCTTGAGAAGAGTATATCCCAATGAAATAAAGGGGCTAAGTGTACAAATGTATGGAAAGAACACTGAAGCCTACTGCTTGGATCTGAATCCTGGTAACAGGCATGTGCGCTTGGGAGTTTTTGTAATTTGATCATGCCTTAGGTGCCTCCTGTCAAGTGGAGATAATAATAGCACTAATCTAGTAAGGAGTATGGAGGATTACATATGTTAATAGACATAAAGAGTTTAGAATAACGAGGGACACATTATTCTGTTAGCAATTTTAATTTTTGCTACCAGGAATACAGTCTTAGAATATTTGGCTCTGTACTTATTGATAGCACATTAGTCTAGATGCTGCCAAGACCAGTCACATGCTAACGAGGTTAGCAATATTTTTCGTGGGTCCTAGAATATGTTGCATTCTTCTGACTGAAAGTTGTAATGTTTGAAGATTTCTCAGCCCCAATTCTCCTAGTCCATCAAATTGTACACTTCACTGGGTGAATTCTTATAGGGGACTATTCCTTATACTAAGTGAGGACAACATAGTCAATGGTTGAGAGGGGGGAGATTATGTTTAAATTTCTTATCAAGTGAGACAGAAACTTGAAATCATCCTTCACTTTATCATTTCTCTTGTCTCCACATCTAAATTGTCACAAAGTTTTATTGATTTAGCCTTTGAAATTTATTTGAAAATACGTGTAATTCTTTCTTTTTTTTGTTTTTGAAGACCACATTACTTCTTGTTGGAGACACATGGAAATTTCTCTCCATCTTCAAGTCTCCCAGACTACCAGTTTGTTAACCATATTGCGGACAGAATGGTCTCTTTAGCATAATAATTCAATCATTTTACTTTCTTACATAAACTTATCCAGGGGTTCCATATTTTATTCAAAATAAATTTTAAATCCTGTGATAGTTTATACAAAACCTTCATGTTTTGGTCCTTTCTACTTTACCACGCTTATCATCTTCCATTTTCCAAAATGTTCTCTGCTTCATGTCCCATTTCTGAACATTTTTTCTTCTATCTTCTTGCCTTTGTACCGTATACTCTCCAAGCAGTAGCAGTAGTGATTTCCATAATTCTCACCTGTGGAGACCATTATACATGGACTGCAAGGCTCATGTCTTTATTTTTTACCCTCCAGCTCGAAATGAATTGGAACTTTGATTTGAATTTCAAATTGTTCAGTATATTAGTTTTTATTTGTTCTATTAGTTGTTATTTTGTGAGCAAGCGAAATTCTTTTCCAAGCAATATCTGAGAGTTTTGAGGACAAAGACTGAGTTTTGTTCTCAGTGTCCCTGAAATCTACATGGGTAATTGAACCAGGAGGCAATCACTAAATGATAATTGATTAAGGGATGCATTCAATTTTATATTAACGATATTTGAGATTAATCCTGACCCTATTTGTTATAGGCAGCTGGCCTATTCCTGGGTCAAGTACCCAGCATCTAGTAAGACTAATTTCCCTCCAGTCTTAACTTGCTACATTTGTATACTTTATAACATTTCCCCCTTGATCAGTCTTCCAACAATGTTTTAGAAACTGAATTCTCACCTTGAATCTGCTGCTCAGTTCTCCTTCATTGATCTTTACCAACCTTTGTTTTCCCTTCTGGGTTATAATTTATTCTTCAGCCCTTAGGTTAAAACTATGACTTGTGTGTGCCTTACATGTCTAAGTGACATTTTATAAGAACCCTATATCCCAAGTTTCTGAGTATGAGAGTCATTGTTAAAACTCCTTTTATGGGGTGTATTGAAAATATTGTAAATCTGGGATGCAATTATTGGAAAAATCAAAATAATCACTAGAAATACATAGTTTTTTGTAAGGAAATGAGCAGGAATCTAGTTATGATGCATTCCTTAGAATGACGATGACTCTAAATTTTCTTGATTTCTCCAAAATTATTCACTGATTATTACTCCTTTCTCTGCTCAGTTGGGTATTCTAACAACTAAATATTTTTGTTGAATATTAAATCACAAAATAATTTTCATTAGGAAGATATAACATTTAGCATATGTTATACTCTATTATCCCTTGATAATTAAGAGAATAAAGCTTAGAAATGCAAATTGTAATCTCAAATGTCTGTTTGTTTTTTTCCCTCTCTATTGTCACCTGTCTTAAAGTATTGGCAACTGTGGCACCTCATTTAAATCACAGATGACTTAGTCTTAAAGCCAATTGTTTTTTTTAGGTTTGAACTAAATATTTTGGGTTTTAGAATCATCAAACAACACATTGTGTCAAATAGATACATTTTTAGTTTTAGTTTTTTAAAAAAATTTAATGTTTATTTATTTTTGAGCACGAGTTGGAGAGTAACAGAGAGAGACAGAGACACAGAATCCTAAGCAGGCCCCAGGCTCTGAACTGTTTTCACAGAGAATGATGCAGGGCTCAAACTCACAAACTGTGAGATCATGACCTGAGCCAAAGTCAGATGCTTAACTGACTGAGCCATCCACGTGCCCCAAATACATTTTTAAATAGAATGTGTTAAATGCTCATGGAGACTGAGCAGAAAGAGTTGCTTTCTCTTGAACCAGGAATTGATTTTTCTCTAGAAACAAATGGAATTTGAAACTTGATATGTTTGAGTTCAATTTCAAACTGCAAATCTATATTTGAAAAGGTGCTATATTTGCCATATTGTGTTCACCCCTGACTTCAGTTAATAAGAAACAAATGAACTCCAAGGGATGCAACATCCAAATTAAGGTATACAGCAATGTTTGTAATTTACAAATCCTTTTGTCTTGATAGGAGTCCTTTTGCTAATAATATATATTCCCTCTCTGTCAAGGTTAAAGGTTATTTTCTTTTTAATCCTTCTGTTCTTATTTTCGTAATTTGTCATTTATGCATTGTTCATAAAGTACACATTATTAGGTATTGCCTG
>NW_027530330.1:665544-717331 GCF_008692635.1 Crocuta crocuta | reverse complement strand
CTGTATAACCATCCATTAACTTTTAGTTCTGAAAATTATTCTTCTGTATCCATTTACCTCAGATTACTTTTTTATTCTAGTTTTGATGGATATTGGGATGTTCCTAGTTTCTTAGGCAAAAACAGTTCCATCACACACCCAATTATTTGCACATGCATACGTTTATCTAAACTAAATACCCATAAGTGGAATTGCTTCTCTTCACTAGAAGTTACCAAACTATTATGCAAAGTACATTTCCTAATTGATTCCTTACCTTGCTTGTATGAATGCTAGCCTCATTGAATATACTTGTGAATATTTGATATTGTAGACCTCTTAAATGTGTTAATTACAGTTATCAAATTGTATGTCAAATTTAATTTTGATATTCCTGCTTTCTAATGATATTTATTTAATCATCCATTTGTTACTTTCACTATTCTGATATCCTTGTTCTAAATTTATTTATATTATATTAAAAAAATCTTCTTGGTGCCCCAAGAACTCAGTTCTTAATAATTTGCTCTCGAAATTCAAGAAGATCAAAGTCCCAAGAAAGTTATTTTAAAAATGAAAACAATCACCTTCTGCTTGACACAGAAATATAAAGCTTTTAGATTAACTTCAATTATTTGCGGGGAAAACATATTTAAAAGACATATATTACATAATTCTAACATTTATTGTGAAGATGCATTCATTAAGAGGTATGCTACTGATTGAAGGATAGACACATTAATGACAATTAGCAGAAAAAAGTTCACATGTAGTTACATATATAGTGTTCCTTTAAATGTACCAAATGAATTTCTCAGGAAAAAAGCAACCTTTTAACAAACTATGGTATAATCCTTATTCATACTTTTAAAAAATCAAACTTTACCTTAATCTAGATATAATTAACTTGGAAACTATCATGGGCCTACATATAAAAGCTAAAACTATAAAAGTAGAAAGAAAAAAGTCCTAGGATAATATCTTTGTAATCTTGAGATGGTCAATGACTTTGTAAATAGGATGCAAAACGTAAGATTCATAAAATTTGAAAGTGAAGATGAATTGGGCTTTAGCAAAATTAAAGCTTTTCCTAGAATGACTACGTTAGGAACACAAAAAGTAGATACATACTAGAAGAAGATACTTGCAAAAGAAATATCTGACAAAAACTTGTATCCATAATATATAATGAACCCTATGAATCTCAGTAATAAGAAAACAAGGATAAAAACATGCAAAATACTGGAATAAACATGATGCAAAAGAAGATATACAAATAAACAATAAGAACATGAAAAATTTTCTCATCATCACTAGTTATTAGGTAAATGCAAATGACAAAACCAAAACAAAATATAAACACTGACAACACCAAGTGTTTGCAAGAAGGTGAAACAACTGAACTCTCATAAGTTGCTCGTAGAAATGTAAAATGATGTAATTACTTTGGAGAACAATGTGGTGATTTCTTATATTAAACATATGCCTATCATAAGACCCAGCAATTCCATTTCTTGGTATTTACCTAAGAGAAATAAAAACATTTGACCTCACAAAGATTGCCACATGTATGTTTCTGGCAGTTTAACTCATAATAGCCAAAATCCTGAACAAAATGTCCAGTGTGTTTCATAGATGTTTATCCATATAATGCAACACTACTGGGATATAATGATGGATACATAATTGACATCATTAACATAGATGAAAGTTAAAAAAATGCTAAAAGAAAACATTTAGACCAAAAAGAACATATTGTATTATTCCATTTTTATGAAATTCTAGGGAAAGTGAATCTTACCAATAGTGATAAAGGAAGACCAGTGGTTATCTAGAGCCAGATGTGAGAGACAGTGTGAGGGCAATGTGGCACATGTAACTTTATGGGTGAAGGAGAGATTTGATATCATTTGTGGTGATGTTAACATGACCAAATACATCTGCCGAAACTGTACATTAAAATGGGAATATTTTATTTTATGTAAATTATACTTGAAGTAATTTTTAAAAATAAAACATAATTATATAATATTCTGTGTCTGATGAATGATTGTTGTTCATGAAATCTTATTTCCATCTGTGTCTGTATGTGTGTGTGCACGTGCGGTCTTTGCTTAAAGTTGCTCATTTTCCTTGAAGCTTTTTCTGTGAGCATACTTTGGGTTTAAAGATAACCATGAGTTATTTAGAAAAGATTATTTCTTGCTCCTTTAGGCATTACTTTTTGGAGATAACCTTAGACTAAATTTTCAGCACGAGACTTTCAGACTGCCTAGAGAGTGACATTTGAGATTGTAAATCTATAAGAATGCTTATTATTCATTTCGTATAATGATGAATTAGAATTGTCTTGTAAACTCTGTGGCTTACAAACAATAATAATTTATCTCTTCCTTTTAATCTTAAAATTCTGGAGTGCTCATCTCCAAGCTACATGTCAGGTTCAGGACCACATCACGTGTCTTTTCTTGTGTCTAGCCTGAAGGTGCATTGACACTGGACCATGCAGTTAAGGTGGAGGTAAGGAGCTTCACAGTTGTCACACCTCTTCTCCTTTTCCATTGGTCAAATAGAGTCCCATGACAATGCCAAAGTCAATGGCAATCCCAAAGTCCTCTGAGCATAGAATGGGATAGGAGAATGAATGTTTAATGAACAGTATTATAATATATTACATAGGTAATGTGTGTCATAAGCAATTTTCAGGAACATGATTTTCCATCTGTTCAGCATCAAGGTACAAGATAAGCAATTTTCCTAGGAGTACACTGGACATGGGGCGAGGAAATGAGGTTTATGTCTGCTGCTCATCTCTCCAGTGAAGCTACAGTTCTTGTGATGCTTGTTTTGCAATAGGTCTTTCATTTAAGCCTTCACCTTGCCATGGATCAGTAAACATCCTTAAAATGAACGTAACTTGGAGCTCATCATCTTTCTCTAAATCATTGCCTTCACTTACTTTTTAACCTATATACTACTACTTTGTTTTTTCTCTGTGTTTTTGTTTGTTTGTTGTGCTCACTCATCACTGTGTGTAATAGAATTTTAAAACACTTTAAGGGTTTTAAGAATTTTTGAACTTTAGAATTGGTGAGGATGACAAGTCTGTAAATTGGCTGAAATAAATTCTTTACTTCAAAAAAATTTAATCTGTTATAAACCACACAAATTTTGAATATATACCTTATATTACTTCCCCTATTTTCTCCTCTCTCTACCTCAGTTTCTTTTTCTTCCATACCTTCATTTCTTCTTTAGTTCTAACATGCACTTTTTCTGGCAGCTGTAGCAAATAAAAGTGAGTTCCTTCAGTTCAGTTCCAAAGATATCTATAGATGATACCAAATTATACTACCTCTATATCTCTGCCACAATGGTCTCATTCCTTCTTCATAAGGAATATTGGGAGAACATTTCTTATAGCCTTATAACCACAAAAATGCATAATCACTTACGCTAAGTAGAGGGAGGTAAACTCTTTAATTTTGAGTTTAACTAAAATGCAGAAATCTATGAGTTTGACATTTTTCCCCAAATATAAGTAATACCACTACTAAATATTTATTTTTCTCTGTCTGCTTTATTTCACTTACCATAATGCCCTGCAGAATTCATCCATGTTGTTGTAAATTACAGGATTTCCTTCATACTTTTTCTAAATGTTTATTTATTTTGAGAAAGAGGAAGCTGGGAAAGGGCGGAAAGAGAGGGAAAGAGAACATCCCAAGCAGACCTCACACTATCAGTACAAAGCCTCATGCAGGTCTGGATTTCACGAACTGTGAGATCATGACATGAGAAGAAATCAAGAGGCAGCCACTTGACCAAGTGAGCCACCCAGATGCCCCAGGATTTCCTTCTTTCTTATGGCTGTATTATATTCTTGATCCATTTATTCATCAATGGACACGAGTTATTTCTACACCCTAGATATTATGAATAATGCTATACTGAATGCAGAAGGACAGATATCTCTTTAAGATAATGATTGGTTTCCTTTGGATATATACCCAGAAGTAGAATGAGGTAAAACTACTAGCTCATATGGTAGTTCTATTTTTTGATTTCTTGAGGACTCTCTCTACTGTTCTTCACAGTGTCTGAACCAGTTTACCTCCCCAAAGCAGTGTACATGGTTTCCCTTTTCTCCATTTCCTCACCAGCATTTGTTATTTCTTGTATTTTTGACAATAGCCTTTCTAACAGGTGTGAGGTGATATCTCTTTTTGGTTTTGATTTACATTTTCCTGATGACTAGTGATATGGGAGAAATAGGGAGATGGTGGTAAAAGGGTATAAACTTACAGTTATATGATAAATAAAGTTTGAATATCTAATGTGCCGCATGGTGACTATAATTGATAATGCTGTACTACATAATTAAAATTTGCTAAGAATAGAACTTAAATGTTCTCATCAAAAATAGGAGAGAGATAAATAGATGAGGTGATGATTGTGGTAATGAACTCAATGAGAAAAGTCTTTCATAATTTATACATATGTCAAATTAGCATGTTTATACTTTAAATATATTACAGTTCAGTATGTCAATTATACCTCAGTATAGCTAAAAAATACAGCAACCTGCTTTGCATAAGTAATGCTCTACACTCAAGCACTATTAATCATTCTGCCCACTTTTAACTTATAACATCAGATCAGATCCTCCAATATGTCTTATTCTGTAATCAGTATATCCAAAGGGAATGATACTCAAAGGGGAAACATTTGGAGAACAAGAAGATAGTTAATTGTCTGAAGTCCCTTTGTGTGATAGATATATTCGCAGATCAATTAGAAACATTCTAAGAAACAATCGTTTCTTAAATCTAACCAAATGAAATAAATGGAAAGCTTCCCATTGCCTGAGGTAATCTACTCCATTAAATAATTGAACTCTGAACTCCAATAGTTTCATCCGTTACAGTCCCTTCCCACAAAGATTTCTTGCACTTTCTTTGAATAGAATTGTACTTCTTGATTTGATTAAAGAAGAGTCCAATATACTCTTTTGGCTCAGCTCCAGTTCTCATGATATTTTTTAAGCCACATTACTAAAATATTATTGACAGAAAAAAAGTCATACATATTTGTTGTATACAATCTGATGATTTTGGAGATAGGCATACAGATGATCTTTGAACAATATGAGTTTGAACTATGTGGGTACACTTATAAGTGGATTTTTTTTTTATCAATACAGTGCAGTACTATGAATGTATTTTTTCTTCCTCATAATTTTCTTAAGAATATTTTTTCTCTAGCTTACTTTATTTTTTTTAATTATATGTTTTATTTATTTCTGAGAGAGAGAGAGAGAGGTGGAGAGAGAGAGAGAGAGAGAGAGAGCATGAACAGGGGAGGTTCAGAGAGAGATGGAGACACAGATCTGAAACAGGCTCCAGGCTCAGAGCTAGCTGTCAGCACAGAGCCTGACAAGGGGCTTGAACCCATAAACTGCGAGATCATGACCTGAGCCGAAGCCAGGCATTTAACTGACTGAGCCACCCAGGTGCCCCTCTCTAGCTTACTTTATTATAACAATACAGTGTATAATATATACACGATCTTTGTTTATACATATAGCATTTATATATGTATATGTTTATACATATATATTATATATGTTTATACATTATATTTTTGTCAAATAATATATAATTATTTTATTCTTATTCAATGTTTCACAATTTAGGAATTCCAAATGTAACCAGTTTCTCTTATAACCACCTTCAACTAAATACATTTTATCTTGCTTGAATTACTTTAATAGTCTATTAATTATTTCTACTTCTAGTCCACTACCCCCTCTAGTCCGTTCATAATAAATTACCCACCTAAAAAATGAAGTGGTAGATAAAGTCTTGCTGGTTCCTTGCTTATAACGCTCAAATGCCTCCCATCCCAGATAGAATGAACAGAATGGTTCTTACATACCTACAAGGTCTGCCATGACTTCTGATGTCCTCACCGACCCCATTGCCTTCTGTATATCTCCTATGTATATTTCTGTGTCCACACTGAGCTCATTGGTTTTCTTGGCACTCACAATCCCATTTTGTTCTTACAGTAATGGTTTTTCCTGTGCCAGTGCCAAGAAGAATGTCATTCCAGAGTCATGACCATGTCCCTTATTTCATTCATGCATTTGCTCAAATAGTTTTCCTTCAGAGGATGTTGCTGTACCCAGTGTAATTGTTATGCATCCCCATTTACCTTCTCATCTTTCTACCTACTTTCATTTGTTTGTTTGTTTGTTTTCATGGAACTTATATACCTGTTACTACCTTTTCTTATATTGTATCAAGCATTGTATTATATTTTATTTATTATTTGGTAATATATTACATTATATTACACTATTTGTATAATTTATGTGACACTTTGCATTGAAATGTAATTTCCAAGTTGTTTGGACTTTTGTGCTATTTGGATTTTATGTAAACAACATTGAATAAATTACTGGAAAAATCCATACATTCCTCTAAACTTTCTGAATCCTCTTAGAACAATCTCATAAAACATAGTAAGATCATATAACTTTGCTGCCTAAGAACCTTGGCATTACCCATTTCCAAAAGTTGACAGTCAGAATGGCATTGATTTTTTATCACCTCTTACAAACCAATTCTTTTAATCACATTCCTACAATATAACACCAGAATATAAGTTTTATCCACTCAATTCCTAGCATTTTTCACATCTTTTGCTAGGTAGTGCTATTTCTTCAATATAATTGTCCCTTAAACTACGGTTTTGAATCCCTACACATTACTAAGTATCAATTCAAGAGCCATTTCTCATATGAGATTTCTTTATACCCTAATCATAATTGAGTTAGACTCTCTAGCATTGCTACTGCACTTTGCTTTTACCTTTACTATATTGTGTATTAATATTTTTCTTGTATCCTAGTCATTTGTGAAAAGGGGAAACTTGGCAAGGTTCTTGGGGAAAGGATTTACATTTCTTCCATTTTCTATACAACACAATGTCCCCAACACGGCATAAAGAGCACAGAATAGCATTGAATAAATGTTTATAATCGAGAATAGAATTGAACAAAAAGAAACGGAAAGGGATGAAATAGAACAGAACTCTTTGAAAAATCAATTCTCCAAAAACCTTTTTTTCTCTGGAAATTTATTGTGCTTTTTATTCTGATTTTTAACAGCTGTGACATTTATCTTTTTCTCTAATCAAAGAGTGAACTCTAAATAAACAGCCTTACCTTCTCATCTATATGTTTGTAATTAATACTGTTTGTAGCACTAAAGAGATACTTAATAGTCATTTTATTTTATTTTTAAAAATTTTTTAAAAGTTTATTTTGATAGAGACAGAGACAGCATGAGTGGGGCATGGGCAGGGAGAGAGGGTGAGAGATAATCCCAAGCAGGCACTGGACTGACAGCACAGAACCCAATGCAGGGCTTGAATACATGAAGCCATGAGATCATGAACTGTACTAAAACCAAGAGCTGAACTCTCAACTAATTGAGCCCCCAGACGCCCCTTAATAGTTAATAATTTTTAAAATAATAGTAATAAACTATCACTATAATAATAATAAACTAAAACTTTAGTTCAAGTTTGAACTTGACAGATAAGAGTTGAGTACAAACAAAAGATGTTTCTTTTCCCATATAATATGGTATTTGATGACAATAATCATGATAGCTACACTTAATTTGAAGTTATTACTTTTAAAAGGGTAAAGATACAATTCATTAAAACTAAACATTTCAATTTTCCTTGTATTTCTTTATATGCTAGTAAACATTGTCTTTAGGTAATATTTTTACAATCTTTATTACTCATTAAATTTCCAAATTATCAAATTTAAATTACAAAAGAATGGTAGTTAAAACTTGCTGGAAAACTATACAAGAAAAGCAATCTGTATATACTGTATGTAGTGCATATATACATACACAAAATTTTCAGTAAAAGGAAGTAAAATGAAAATCATAGACAAAGTTAACAATTTTAAATGCCCAAAGTAGTAGATATCTTCAATTTTTCTTAATTATTTATTGCAGGGATTGAGAGAAGAACTGGTGCTCAGTTTTTCTAGTGCCTAGATTGTCTAATACACAATGCCATACTATATGTCCAATGACATGAGCAATTACATGCAATAAGTCATTTTGAAAAGTGAAATTCAAGAACCAATGGAAAAAATAAAACCAGAAAACCAAGTGTAGACTTGATATTAGTAAATTTCTCCCTCACAATAAATAATTAAACAAAAACCTAAATGATATGTAGGTGTGGACAGGGGATAGAGTAAGTTATAAACAGAGAAAGCTGAAGTCAAATGGAATTGACTTGAAGTACAATTGAGTTGGAATAGCTACAGATGAGAATAAAAGGCAGTGGAGGTTACATCATGAAAGGATTTGTGTCTATTCAAATAAAAATATTGAAAGTGTATACCTTCTTTGTGTGTTTAAAAGCTAGTATGTTCTTTGATTAGACCTTAACATTTGTGATTATTTATTTGTTGATAGTAGGTTACTAGAAATATTGGTCTCATTCTATGGTTGATTTGATGGTCTGACACCTTCAGGGAGCAATGATTGTGATGGGTACCCTTAGATAGCTAAGATGAAATAACTGATCTTTTAGGTGTGGCTCCTAATAAGTAAATATATAATCTGTATAAATATGTGTTACATGGTGAAGCATAATTTTCAATGATGTAGCTGGTAGTGTGAATACGATAAATAAATAGGAGATTTAATATTATAAGACCAAGATCTTTACAAGGAGTAAACAGTCTTCTAGGATGAGAAGGTCAATAATAAATTTTCAGAGTATAAAACTGTAGTTGTCATTAAAGAATTTGAGAAGCATATGGGGGGGGTCCCAAAAGTCTCAAAATTTTCTGAAAAAGATTTTCAGAAGGAACATAAGCATTTAAAAATCAGATAAATATGTAATCACAAACCAAATGTCCCTTTAAATTCCCAAATCTCCATCATTCTGCTTTACTCATCAGTATATTAAGGGTTTTAACTATAAACTACCAACTCGATCTAATTCAGTATCTATGTGTTCATAGACCATCTTGAGTAAGTTTATTTTATCCAATTTCAATGTTATTAAAATTAAAAATCTGATAAATTGAGCAAAGAAAGAATAACAAAGAACAACCTTAATAATAATAGTTGAGCATTTTAATATAGGGTAGTAGGTGGTGTCTAGAAGAGAAAATAAATCACCAAAGTTTATAATATGTCATTTCTAGCTTGTGGGAAATAATATATATTAATATTTAATTTGCCTCTGTTTCTACAATACATTTTTGTGTCAAAGTGTTGTTTTTTAATATTATAACAATTATTTTACTAAAGTGCAAAATTGCTCACTGAGTAAGATACATTCCTTTACAAAGCCAACTTCTAATGGGAAATTGGTAAATAAAGGTTTTTTTGAGCAGCCTAGTGTTTTAAGTAGAAATAGTATGCTTATAGTTAGGGACTCTCATGCACTTTTTAATGGAACAGATGCAGACAAATTATCATAATAGTGTTTCACTTCCTTCAGGGCTCAGTAATTTGAGAAAAGATAAATGGATTTAGTAGTTGTGAAGAAGCTGAGAGAATAATGAAAAAAAGAGTATTAAAAGGTCAAGAAACAACTATTTCAAAAAGAAGCATTATTGTAATTAAATACAAGAAAGAGTAAATAACATTAGATATTGAACAAAAAATAACTTAGTTAAATGTTAAATAAGTGGACACTTAGATTTTCAAGGTATGCATGTATTTAAGTGATGCACTTTGATAGTAGAACTCAGAAAGACGTTGGAGGGTGTGTTTTATCAAAAGAGAAATGAATTTAAAATTTTTAAATGTTTGTTTATTTTTTGGGAGAGACAGAGCATGAGCAGGGGAGAGGCAGTTTGAGAGGGAGATGCAGAATCCTAACCAGGCTTCAGGCTCTGAGCTGTCAACACAGCCCGACATGGGGCACTAACTAACAAACACTGAGATCATGACCTGAGCTGAAGTTGGACACCTAACCGACTGAGCCACCCAGGGTCCCCAGAGAAATGAAATTTAAAGAAGGAATTATGAGATGGAGTCAATAGGATATTCCACCCAGGCGAGGAGCAGCAGGTGTGCACAGAATGCCAGGATGGCCCCTACCAAGGAGCTGGGGAATTGAGGATTCAGGGCAGTGTGTCTAACAGAACTGATTTCTGGAAAATTTATGGACTGGCTATGAGAGTGTGGAAGAATACAGGTTCATGAGGACCAAAACATCAAGGACAAACCAATGACAAATGAGTCAACTATTAACACCAGGAACAAAAGTTGCATAAAGAAATAAAACAATGACTCAGCCAAAGCAATGACCAATTTTCATAGATATAACAGTGATTTTGAAGAAGCAAATCTCATGATATATAATCATTTCTTTCTTTCCATTTTACTTATATATTCTATTTTTGTTTACCTATAACAATATCTATAAATGTACTGGTTGGGAGAAGTCCTTTCCTTGCCTTCATAGCTAAAAGTTGGGCAATCTCNAGACTTCTAAAATTTCCTTCCATCTCATTTAATTTGATTTCCTAAATCTCACTTGTAGATTTTAGACTACTCTAACAAATTTTGACACATCAACTTTTGTATTTCTGCACTATTTTCTATCATCTCAATACAGAATTTCAGATCAATATTAAGAACCACGATGTACCTATGTCAATTCTACTCTTGCCATCCTCTCTGATTATTTCACTTTAGTCCTGAAATTACCTCATTTTTATCCTCTGCAGAATTATTTCCCCTTCTTTTATTACTTCATTTTTTGATACAATCATATGCTAATATCTCCCAAATTAAAAAAAATTCCTTAAAGTCACATACTCTTCCAGATGTTTTATTTCTTGACTTCTTTTGTTTCAAAACTTTGTGAGAATCTGTGGTCTACCCACCTCCTCGCATCTTTAACCACTTGCCAGAGGAATTATTTTTAATAGTGCCT
Organism: Crocuta crocuta; assembly: GCF_008692635.1. NCBI lineage: Eukaryota > Metazoa > Chordata > Mammalia > Carnivora > Hyaenidae > Crocuta > Crocuta crocuta. The sequence goes on along the minus strand of NW_027530330.1, from coordinate 706,354 downwards.
GGGTAATTCTTTGCATCGCAATGGATCTATCAGTAACATTTGACATAGTTGATAGCTCTCTTTTTCTTCTTTCTACAGTTTTACTATTTCTTGGTTATTCTAACTAATACAATGGCCATCCTTTTTATTTTCTTTGCTGGATTATCATCATTTAACATAACTCATTTTTGGGGTGTCCCAGAGATTACTTCTGAGAGCTTGTTCTCTTTACCTCAATCCCTAGGAGATTACATTGAGACCCTTAACTTTATGAATCTATCCATTTCTTCCAGGTAGTCTAATTAGTTGGCATATCAGTTTTCATAAATTTCAATAATTTTTCGCATTTTGGTGATGTTGGTTATTTTCCCTCTCTTATTTTTAATTTTATTTAGGTCCTTTCTCTTTTCCTTTTGATAGGTCTGGTTAGGGAGTTATCAATTTTATTAATTGTTTCAAGGAATCAGTTCCTGGTATCATTGATCTGTTCTACTGTTTTGTTTGTTTATTTGTTGATTCTGTAACATGTATTTCTGCTCTAATTATTGTTATTTCCTTTCTTCTGCTGGATTTACACTATATTTCTTGTTCTTTTTCTAGCTCCTTTAGATATAAAGTTAGGTTGTATATTTGAGACTTTTCTTGCTTATTGAGGTAAGCCTGTACTGCATATACTTCCCTCTAATGACCACTTTTGTTGCATTCCAATGGTTTTGAACTATCAGGATTTTGTTTTCATTTGTTTCATGTATTTTTTAAACAATTCTCCTTTCATTTCCTGGCCTACTCATTCATTGCTTAGTAGGATGCTCTTTAACCTCCAGTATTTGTAGTTGATTTCAAATTTCATAGTTTTGTGGTCGGAAAATACATATGGTATGATCTCAATATTTTTGTATTTGTTGAGGCTTGATTTGTGACCCAGTATGTGATCTATTCTGGAGAATGTCCCATGTGCACTAAAAAAGAATGTATTTTCTGCTGCTTTCATATAGAATAATCTGAATATATCTGTTAAGTTCATCCAGTCTAATGTATCATTCAAATCCTTTGTTTCCTTATTGATTTTTCTGCTTAGATGATCTGTCTCCATTGCTGTAAGTGGGGTGTTAGAGTCCCCTACTATTAATGTACTATTATCAGTGAGTTCCTTTAAGTTTATTATTAAATGTTTTATGTATTTGGGTTCTTTTACATTGGGTGCATAAGTATTTACAACTCTTATATCTTCTTGTTATTTTATCCCCTTTATTATAGTATAGTGCCCTACTTCATCTATTATTATAACCTTAGGATTAAAGTCTAGTTTTTCCAATATAAGTATTGCTACCATGGATTTTTTTGATGTACATTTGCATGATAAATTGTCTTCTATCCTCTCACTTTCAATCTTCAGGTGTCTTTAAGTCTAAAATGAGTCTTTTGTAGGCAGGATATACATAGATATTCTTTTTTATTCATTCTGATACCCTGTGTCTTTTGATTGGAGTGTTTAGTCCATTTACATTCAGAGTGATTATTGATAGATATGTATTTAGTGCCATTTTATTACTTGTTTTGTCATTTTTGGAGCCATTCTCTGTTCCTTTCTTGTCTTTGTCACTTTTGGTCTTTTCTTTCCCACTCAAAGAGACCCTTTAATATTTCTTACAGGGCTCATTTAGTGGTCATGAACTCCTTTAGCTTTTGTTTGTTTGGGGAACTCTTTTATCTCACCTTTTCTTAATGATAGCCTTGCTGGATAGAGTATTCTTGACTGCAGATATTTTACTTTGGCACATTGAATATACCATATCATTCCCTTCTGGCTTGTAACCTTTCTGTTGAGACATCTGCAGCTAGCCTTTTGTGTTTTCCCTCATAAGTTAGGGACTTCTTTTGTCTTGCTGCTTCTAGGGTTTTCACTTTATTGCTATATTTTGCTAATTTAATTACAATATATCTTGGTGTTGACCTGCTTTCGTTGATTTTGATGGTAGTTCTCTGCACCTCTGGATCTGAATGTCTGTTTCCTTCATCAGATTAGTGAAGTTTTCAGCTATGATTTCCTCAAATAAACTTTTTGCCCCCTGTGCTCTCTCTTCTCCTTTAGCACTTCCATGATACCAATATTATTGCATTTGATGGAGTCACTGTGTTCCCTATGTCTATTCTCATGTTCCATAATTCTTTCTCTCTTCTGTTCAGCATCATTATTTTCCATTATTTTGTCTTCTACTGCACTTATTTGCTTCTCTGATTCTTCCATCTTGTGTTCATTTCATCAAGACTGTTTTGAATATCAGTTATTGATTGCATGCTTCATTTTGAACTGATTGCTTTTTAACTCTTTTCTCTCTGTGGTAAGGGCCTTTTTGAAGTCTTACATTCTTTCCTTAAGCCCTGTGAGTATCTTTATGATAGTTGCTTTACATTTTCCATTACGTATGTTACTTATATCTGTTTCCCTTAGATTTCTGTCCATGACCTTAGCTTTCATTTGGGGTAAATTCCTCCATCTTGGCATTTTGTCTACATCTCTGCCTTGTTTTATGTGTTAGAAAAGCCCATTATGTTTCCAGCTCCTGAGTCCAATGGGTTTGTGAAGAAGAGGTCGTATAGTGTTCGGAGCCTGGTGCTTCAGGGAGTATCTCTGGTGTGTCCTACATCTATTTTGCTGTTGTGTTCTGGCTGCTGTATGCTTCGGTCCAGTTGTCTACAGAGGCTCTTCTTGCCTTCAGTGGGCAGTCTGGGGTCTTTGGCCAGAATGTGGTGAGTTTTAGCTAGGTGTGCTCTGGTCTGCTTATTAAATGAGACCTGATACTACTTCTACTAAACAAACAAACACATATTTATAAAATTATATATATTACTGTTGTGATTGATGTTTTTGATTTCTAAGATGGGAGGAATAACAGCTTATTTGTGTGCTTATGGGAATAATCCAGTAGAGAGTAAAACTTACTGATGTAGGAAGGAAAGAGGATTGCTGGAAGAGTCTTTGAACAAGTAAGTGATGAATTAATAAATAAATGAAAGGATTCGATTTTTATAGGCACAGAGAAATTTTACATTCTGTAGCAGCAAGTGGGTAAAAGGAATACATGACAGAAAGGTTGATCGATTTCAATTTTCTAATAAGGTAGGAAGCAAGGTCATCTGCTGTAAGAATAGTGGAATGGATGTCAGTATGGTTGGAACAGGGGATACACCAGCACACTTTCCTGGAAGTACTGAGAGCCCTACCAAGCCCTTTCTGATCCGGTCCCTAATATTATGATCAGATTTCTAATATTGTGCACACAACTTGCCCTTTTATAGTCTTATCCTGGCTCTCTTAGTCTCTTAACCAATTCTATAAAATACCAAGCACGTTCCTGCTTTAAAGATTTCAATTTCTGTTCCTTTTGCCTTAAAAATCTTTCTCTTGAGATCTACATAGGTCTTTCCTCATCTTAGCATATTTTTTCAAATGAAAGTTTATGAAGAGGTAATTTCCTAATCAACCACTTTCTATTACCTTGTTTCACTTTATTTTTGTTTCCACATATCATTACTTGACATATTGATTTATTTATTTATACTTGCCCTTTTCTGATAGAATTGTATTTCCATGATTCTATTCCTATGTCCTAGAAAGGTGACTGCAGTTAGTCAGTGGTCAATAACTAACTCTTGAATGACTGCATGAAAGAATGATTACTGGGGAAAGCAGAAAAAGAATTTAGCAACTTCCACATGCCTTAATAGAGAGTGCATAACAGGCCATGTCTGTGTTGCTTATTCAAGAGACATAGGAATGAGCATAATATTTAAATGATTGAAGCTAAATTACAGTAGAATAGGTAAAATTATCAAAAGAGCTTGCCTTTTAGGACAGTGTTGACATGAAAGATAGGGTGCAAAGTACTTATTTTTGCTACATCCATTTAACAAGGTTGATTTTTTAAACTTAAAAGCTTAATAACATTGATAAACACCAAAAGCAAATTATTATAAAAGACCAGTTTGAATGAAATGATGCATTTTGCTGTCATTTCTGTTATCTAAAACTGTGATCAGGGTTCTCTGCTGCCATCACAAATGGAATAATTTGAAAAAGCTAAAGGCCCCCCAAATCAATGCACCTGATGGCAGATCCTCCCCACTTCGGAGAGTGTCATGTTCTCCTTTCCCATATTGTAATCACTTTTTGTGGCAATCTGCAGTTAGACATAGAAGAATATCGATTTTGATCCACCTTAAAGAAACGGAGTTTAATACATTCCATGCACTTTCTAATATGACTAATTTCAAGTCTATGCTCCTCTAGCAGGAGATGTGGCAGTCGAGGCTGTCTTGAAATGTATGTCTTCCAGCTGTGTGGTGTCATGCAATTTAATTCACATTTCCATGCATTAGCTTCTTCACTGTTGAAATGAAGATGCCCACACTTTAGAACTATGTTAATGAAGAAATTAATGAATATGCAATGTACACAATAGTACCAATACATTGTAAATTGATACATGATAGCATCTTCATGATTATTAATATTATGTTAATATTACTGTAAGTGACCTCCAAATGGTTACATGGGTTTGGGGTTCCTTCAGGTGTAGTCAAGAGCTCATCTTGACTGCCAGGCAATCTTAATTCACATTGGGTGAAATTTTGGAGGTTCACTGTACAACACCGAAGGATAATCTGTGGATTTTAGTGAAAATGAAATGTGCATGTTAAAAATTCTCTGTAAGTTCAGTTTAAAATGCTATGTTCGAAATGGAGAGCTGGAAAGGTTTAAAAAACAGTTAGCTTTAATGGTTTCAGTAGGCTCGTGTGTTACTCCCCGGACAGCGATTCACCCTTTGCCTACAGTGCCCAGTAGTGTGCTGTGTAGTCCTAACTTCTGGGGATTCTTGGTTCCCTCCCTATGAATTCTGTCTGTGTGCATTTGTGAATGTGAATGTGTCTGTGAATGTGTGTGTACATGTGTGCCCATGTGGTTGAGGCTGGATGTGTATAAGAATTCTTTCAAATCATTTGAAAACCCATGTCTTTTCATAGACTATTACTCACACATCAGAACATTTTCCTCTAAGTAAAATATTCTAGAGTAAGTACTTGGCTTTAGGTGGCTCACAACCCGTATGAGCGCCATGAGATATCAAAGATAGAAGAGGTGTTAGAACTTTCAGCTCTTCCTAGAATATTCTCCATGGAACACAGAGGAAAATGCAGTCTGAAGATGGGACAAAGCCAGAGCAAAATCTCTGACCCCTGTCGAACTATTTCAACAGTATCGTATGGCTCCAAAGTGTCCAAAAGGACAAATGTAACTCATGTTCACTGATGGATTTGACGTCATCTCCATAATTTTATTATAAACCTTTCTCCTCTATGTGACTGCAGTGCTCTTAAATATACGTATAGTTTGAGAAAGATGCTATTTTTTACCCACTCCTTCATAAAGAAGTGGATAAAATGACACTATTTATAGGAAGATAAAGGAAGTGGACATTTTATGAAGGTATACGTTTTAAATTAGATGAAGACATAAATATGCTGCTGAAATTACCTGCAAATATACAGACAATACTATAGCTCAAGACAATACAACACAAATCAGCTAGAAAATTATTCGCCTATAAATCTTAATCTCCCACAATTTTATTTTCTCTCATCTATTTGCTATGTGGCACTCCAGAATTTTAGGTGCTAGGTCTATTACTTGGAAATAGGCTTGCCCTAATAAAACTGACATTTCTAAATGGCTGTTTTCATAGAATCATGCTTTTGCTTCTAAGATCCCTAATTCAACACCATTGACATTGCCTCAATTCTTTGCAGAGAACAATACTGGGAACAAAAGGAGAAATAAAAATAAAAGGAGAAAGGAGCCAAGAGCAGGGGAAAACTCTTAAACCTCTTTTATTCGTCATAATTCAAAAAGTTATAACATTCACTTACATTGAAACTAAACTTCTCCATTTTCACACTACCTTTGTACTATCAGTGACCAGCAAACCAGGCAGAGTTTTAATTTATTTTTGGATAAGTTTTCCTCTTTAACAAAAACTTACTAACTTTTTTTGCACCCCAGATTTTATCTCAAATAATGGATTAATTATATATTATATACAGTTAGTTTTCTTGGAAGTAGTGAAAACCCAGCAGGTTTTTAAGTTAACATTTCCTGTCTAAGAGCCTAACATGAAAGAATAATGACTAATCTGAAAGCAGTATGTAATATTTTATTCAACAATTATGAAATTCGCACTAAGCAAACTATTCTATTCTGTTCAATTATGTCATTGCAGCGTTTCCTGTGGAAGGCAGCACTGCAGCCAAGCTGAAAGGAGCTGAAATGAAACACTTCATCTTTGCAAAAGGCTGTTTGCATGTCATGATATCTTAAGCTTTTAGATATCCTATACATTATGCCTCAAGTATCGCAGCGAAATGTGTTCTTAAAGGAATTCGATATATTAATTTTTGACAGCAACTCTTCAGTTCTAATTACTTATAGATGCCACACACTAAATTTTACTCATATTGTTGTATGAGAAATATGAATTAGCTATTTAGAAAAAAAAAGTAACTCAGAAGCAAATCAGGGTTTGTAAATAAATATTTCAAAAACTAGTTTGTATAATGTTAGTAAGTGACAAAAACAAGGTTTTATTTTAGATAAAGTTGTATCTCATGGATTAAGCACAAGTAGTTTCTTCAATACAGAATTTATCATTGCCTTTAAATGTTTAAAAAACAAACATAACCAGTGATTTATTACACAGTACATTCTAAATGTGTTAGACGATAGAATTCATACTTCTTAGAGCATCTTGCAGGAAAGGGTTTCAAGGGGCAACATCTTAAAAAGCTATGTGAATAAAACCAGCAATAGCATACTTTATAAATTTTAATACCTGCAGATGTTATCTTTCTTTTCTCTCAAATACAAACAAATTTTTAGAGACGATAGGTAATTTATCATCTTCATTATTTTGTTCACTTTCTTTAAAAATTATTTAAAGAAGTAACTACTTTAAATAAATTCACTTTCTTTAAAATTATTTAGTAATTTTTATTTCACAAAGATTTCACTATAAACACTTCAATGCTACAAGAAAATAATTATATACAGAAAAATTAAATTGTCAAACAAGGAATTTTCACAAAAGTATGTATTTAAAATATGAGAAAATGTTTGAGTTGTATATACTATTATCTTCCTGCTTTTTCTTTTCCAAGCCATAATGAAATGACAGTAGATGCATTCCTTGCAAAGAAACTCACCATAGGGCACCTTTGTGGCTCAATCAGTGAAGTATTTGACTCTTGATCTTGGCTCAGGTCATGATCTCAAGGTTCTTGAGACTGAGCCTCTCTTCGGGGGCTCATTACTGAGCCTGTTAGGGAAAGCTGTGCAGACAGTGTAGAGCCTGCTTGGGATTTTCTCTCTCTCTCTCTCTCTCTCTCTTTCTATCTCTGCCCCTTCCCTGCTCATGCTCTACCTTTCTTTCTTTATCTCAAAATAAATAAACTTTAAATAAGTATTCAAGTAACGAACAAATTAATCCAAACTGGGGATTTTAAAATGTTAGCATCTTGGTTGGTATTCTGGTTTATTTTTTTGTCTGTTCATTGATTTGTGTTCTTTTAGAGGTGGAGAAATGCTGATTTTTAATTCACCAATATTTTTCTAAATAATTATTTCCTAAACAATTAAAGAAAAAATGTGAAAGTCATCTCAGCCCTTTTGGCATTATGTGAGTACTCACTGAGTTCTGATCCCTAGAGTTTAAAAATATCTCCATCATGTCAAATATTATAGAGGTTTCAGACAGATGTATTATTTTTATGTTATTAAATCAATACAAACTGATGTTAGAGATGCTGGAAGATCTTTGAAATTAAAGGAAACAAGACCTGTGTGGACCTGCTTCATGTGAATTTAGCAATTGCTCTTCCGCCATATTGGATCTCCTGAAGTTCCAGAGTGAGAGGACTAAATTATTTTAATACTTTTTTTTTGTTTTTGTCGTGTTTTGTTTGGTTTTGCTTTGTTTTTATTACAATATAAAGTTTACCCTATTCATCAGCCCTTGGATTGGCTCAAATGTTTCCCTCTGTTTTGTGATGAGATATCATGCAACTCTTAACCACGAAAGTAGGAGGAGTACTTAATCAGAGGAATTTCAATTCAGGAAGCTGATTATACATGCGGTATAAGAGGCTGGCAGGGCAAACCAGAGATTAGCGGGAGAGCAAACTACTCTTACTCTAGAGCTGAGTGACAGAGGAGGTTTTCTAACCCGTGCCTACGAGCCCAGCTTTCTGAAATACACAGTGTGTGAGTTTCTAGGAAGCTAGCAGAGATCTAGAGTCTCCCAAAGATGACAACATATACACTGTTTCTCTAGAGAACCCTGACTAATCCTGCCCCCATCATCATCACTTTGATTTCCTCTCATATAACAATTTAGCTCTCATATAACAATTCTATTAAACCTCTCCTCTCCACAACATGAGACAATTATAAATCATACAAATAAAGATATTCTCACCCTTTCTTCAGTAATAGGAGGCACAAAAATCCATCTATATTCATATCTATGCCTAAGCATTATGCAGACCTCTCTTTTGGGTACAGATGTGGCTCTTTGTGGTTTGGTGACATTTACAATAAATTCTTATGTAATGCACAGCCTCAATCAAAATAGTAATGGAAAGGGCAAAGAAAAATAAATATATGGTAAATATCAATAAATAATTGAATGAATACATAAGCAAAGCATATTGTAAGACTCCCAGAATATCTGATGGGTTCCAGATATAGCCTTCCCTCCCTGCTTTATGTGCTATGAATTTGTGTCACATTAGGATGCACTGAATCTCCCAGAGAACTCTGTACAAATGAAGACACAAGGTCCTGCCAATTCTGTCCCAATCCAAACATGCACATCAAGCACAAATGCATGCACACACACACACACACACACTCAAATGGAGATTTGGGAGGGGCTAGGAATTGATGCAGGTGATTCATAGATTTTACAATGAGAAATGGTTTTTACCAAATGCCCTAGTGTTGAGTTATATATTCTTTTGTCTCCAAAGAACACTAGATACCATCTCACCCCAATTTTGGTCTTTGAAAAACATCTGTTTGACATTAGCTGATTGCTTTCAACCTTTATGTTGCAAACTGTCTTACTTAGAAATAGATTCAAATTAAGAATTCATTGGCAGGTAGTTTCTAGGGGAGCTCCGGGATTTGCTCCTTTGGAATAGCAGCAAATAAAGCTGGATTGGGAAAAGGAGAGAGTGGATTATGTTGCAGACTTAGCAGACTTCAGTCAGTGTCCTAAATGCACCAAAGTTCAGTCCCATATTGGGGTGGGGGAGTGGAGCCTTACACTAGTCACTAGATGTTGACTGCCTTTGGAAATGCAATCTGGCCTTTGGACAGACAAAGCTTGTCAGAGTAGGGCATTTTCCAGAGTCAACAGATAGTTCCAAGGTGTCAGCCACCAGCATCCCCAGCAGCTGAATAGTAAGTCTTTCTGGTCCTGAGACAGATACGGGCAGTACAGGAGAGCAACAGCTATATCTTATTTGTATGCAAATTCTGTATTTTCTTCAGTTTTTTTCATTCTCCAAAACAGCTCTAGTTCTCCATAGCCACTTCTTTTTCTATGCATAATTTATGGTCTATATGCACCCATCTGGAATTCATCAGTGACTTCCTCATTTTGTGATTTAAACATACATGCAGATATATGTGTGGAGAATTAAGTATTCATGAATATACATATGTCAGTTCTCCAGATAAAACACTTGTCCCTTTAAGAGAAAGAATAGCAACTTATAGTTATTTGAATATGCATGCAGTTAAAACGAAATTAATGCTTAGTAGAGATTATTGCACTTATTTTTATATATATGAAGAATAGTAAAATTGAGATGCCAGATATATTTTTGGTTTAGTAAATGTTAAAGATTACTTTAAAATGCATAAATGATGAAACAAAACATCAGACTATAGGTAATTGTTGAAGCGTTGTAATGATGCAGGGTCATCATACTCTTTTGTTTACTTTGTGTATGTTTCAAAATAATCTTTAACAACTTAAAAATTTTTTTGAGGAAGAGTGTGAGCAGAGGTGAGGGATAGAAGGATAAAAAGAGTTCCATACTTAATGTAGGGCCCAAATTTGTGCTTCATCCCATGACCCTAGGATCACGACCTTAGCTGAAATCAAGAATCAGACACTCAGCTAACTGACTGAGCCACCCAGGTGCCCCCAACAATTTTAAATTTATATCAGAAATAAAATACATGCAAAACGACAATGTTGGTATATTAGGGTTCTCCAGGGGAAAAAATGAATCAATAAAACACATGCACACACACACACACACACAAACACACATACACACACACGTTCACATCAAGAATTAGCTCACATGATTATGGACGCTAAGTCCCACCATCTGCCATCAGCAAATTGGAGACTCAGGGAAGCTGGGGGTGTAATGTGGTTTTAGGACCTTGGAGTGAGAATCAGGGGAACTGATGGTGTAAATCCAATCCAAGGTCAGAAGAAGACCAGATGTGATGTCCTGCTTAAAGAGCAAAGCAGTTAGAAAGGGGGTGAGGCTCTCCTTCCTCTGCTTTTGTTCTATCCATGCCTTCAATGGATTGGATGATGGCCACTCATATTGGGGAAGGCAATTTACTTTACTGAGTCCACTGATTCAGATGTTAATTTCATTCAGAAACACCCCTGTAGACACACCCAGATAATGTTTATCTGGGCACTCCATGGCCAGTCAAGTTAACACATAAAATTAATCATCATAGATGACTATTTTCTTTGGTATAATAAAATAAAATGATGATAGAAGATGATAATTCAATTCCTGTTGAAATATGTATTCAATATATGAAGTGAGAAAAAGCAATAAAATTCTGAGAAAAGTAAAACATTGAAGTATTTATATTTGAATGTTAATAAACAATTAAACATCCTAAAATAGATTTATGAGCAAGGAAACAAACACCATGAAAATATTAAAAGTTCATGTATAATAGCTATTCAACAGTAAGATTATGTCAAAGCAAATTATAGGAATCCCTTCTAATCCACTAAGAGGTCAGCATTTGAAAAAATGCACATGCATTTGTATTCACATAACTAAATTTAAATTAGTTTACTCATTTTAGCCCACATTTTAACTTATTCATCCATGGTCATTGTACATTAACTATTAACCTTGGAAGTTAAATTCTTCAATCTTTTCATTTTTACTTTCCACTTACAAGCTGGCACACATAGAAACACATTACACAAGGGTAACTGTCACAGGTATACTGAATACAAAATAGTTGTTATGAATACAAACATTAAAACATCAAATTTAGTGTTTATTAAATGTCACCTGATTTTAATCTGTCCTTCTTATTCTTATGCAACTCACCTATCTGGATATAGCTTTACTGGTTCTTGTTAAATTGATTACCACATTTCATGTTTGTAAAGGGTTATTACAGGTTGCCTCACCCACAAGGCTAGACTAGAAGGTTAATGACAGATTTGCTTTGCAAAATGTCACACCAATTGATGCCATGAGACTGGCCATGGTCCAGTGGTAATTCCTTTATAAATGTAATAGCACTCTAATCAATTCTAATCTAAAAATATCTGAAAATGACATTTATCCTTAAAACTTGTGAACACGGTTGCTGAGTAGAAAAGCCAGCATGGAGCGAACAGAATTTGGTTAGCAAACACTCTAATCACTAGAGTTAGAACAGTCAAAGAAAAAGAAAGAAAACGTGTATATATCTAGATATATGTCTATCTCCCTGTATAGCACTTGCTGCTTATTTTAAACCAGTCTCATGTATGCAACAAAGAAATAACAAATTTTTATTAATTTCTTGTCTTGAAGATGGGGTTAGTTATTTTCATAGAGTCTGATTCTTAATGAGGAAGCGATAAATTTTATAATACTTTCAAGAGCTATCATACTTTCATGAGCTACTTTCTGAGTGGTAGAGGAAACTAAGGGGAGCTCACAAACAACAGTTACCATAATTTCATTGACAAGAATTTATTTGCAGTAGGTCTCTGCCTCTGCAAGGGGTTATGCTAACTGCTTTCAATTGCCTTAGACAGGAAAGGCAGATAGCTGAATTCATGGTAACTTGCCAATCAGAATGACTCAAGCATTCGTGGTTCACAGTCCAATCTCTCTGCTAGTCAGTAATTCCTCAGGCTAGACACATTTTTAGCTGGAATGGGAAAAACACGAGTGCTGGTGCTACCCAAGGAGAGTTGATAACTTTACATATAAAAATTTGAAGACTTTCGGGGCGCCTGGGTGGCTTAGTCGGTTAAGCGTCCGACTTTCGCTTAGGTCATGATCTCGCGGTTCGCGGGTTCGAACCCCGCGCCGGGCTCTGTGCTGACTGCCAGCTCACAGCCTGGAGCCTGTTTCAGTCTGTGACTCCCTCTCTCTGTGACCCTCCCCTGCTCACGCTGTCTCTCTCTCTCTCTCCTAGAAATAAAAAAATTGTTTTTTTTTAATTTGAAGGTTTTGCTCACCAGAAATTCTTACATGAGAATGAAGAACAAACACTTCCTGGGGAAATTCATATGCCAAGTCATCTGAAGCTCCTGTCCTGCTTAAATCTGATCTGGAGTACCTGGGGTGGGTGGCAGCTGGCCCCTGGAGAGGCAACCACACGTGTGAGAGAGTTGTGAAATTCTCATGGTGACCTCAGCGTGACACTTAGGGGACAAAAAGCACTGTCTAGGGAAAATCTGTGAAAAATCATCTATGATATGCAAAGCAAAATTCCTTCTCATAGACTCATAAGGAGGATTAATAGTAAAGATAAACATTATCCGTTTTGCTTATCTGTGACCGCACACCGATGCAATGGCCTGTAACTTTCTTATTCAGAATAAATAAGATTGCATTTCTAAAGATGACTGACTAGCAAGCGAACAATACTACCTTGCTTTAAGTCTGTAACAACATAAAAATGTGATGAAAGCGTTTTCTAAGGAGAAAATGGTTTTGTAATATTGTTTGTGCAGTATGAACAAGTATCTATATGTATTCCTGAGTTTCATCCCTAGGAATCATTAATGGAATATATAGTGTTTGGCTTCTTGGTTAGCTACAAGCAGAATCACTTGTGTCACTCAGAAAGGAAAAGATATATAGCATTTTTAATCCCAGTGGTCTCTTAACGTATTGCAATGTGCATGAGTGTGGATTGGGAGAAGGAATCTATAGGATTGCTGCAGGGGCCTGTGATGCTAGTGAGAAATCTGTATTTTTTCGGTTCCTTTAAACCACTGAGTGCTGTTTTAAAATCTAAACAGGCGTGGGGTGCCTGGGCTGCTCAGTTGATGGAGCCTCGGACTCCAGCTCAGGTCATGATCTCACGGTTAGTGAGTTCGAGCCCCACATCAGGGCTCTGTGCTGACAGCTCAGAGTCTGGAGACTGCTTCATATTCTGTTTCCTTCTCTCTCTGCCCCTTCCCCACTCGTTCTCTCTCTCTCTCTCTCTCTCTCTCTCTGTCACAAAATAAGTACGCATTAAAAAATTTTTAAATCTAGACAGGTATAGACAGTGAAGCATAGGACCTGGGCTGGCACCTTAGGTTTAAGGAAACCTGTTAAAGCAAGGATCTGCTATTTTTAATATCTATAATGGAGAGTTGACAGATTTTCCACCCCCAGGTCACATAAGTTAGATATTAACCAAACAAAAAATGGGATGATCAGAAACTTCAATGACAAACAATAAGTAAATGTGCTTGAGGACACTTGATTGACTACAAAATACTACATAAATCGTCTCTACTTGTACCCATATGCAACTTTTATTAGAATAACAGGAAACGTTCTTATCTCAGAAGTAGAATGACTAAAATTGTCTTCAGTTACCGCCTCTGTTTCTTCAGGGATTATCCCATGTTCCAAAATATTGGGCGACATCACTTGTCATTTTGATACTCCCTGACTAGTGGGTTAACTCAAAAAGTGAATCTCAACCAAGACGTCTATATAAACTAGTGGACAAAAAACATGGGTAAGAGAGGAAACAAAATTACATAAATGTATACATGAGTGGTTCATGATACAATAGATAAAAAGGACATGAAGAAGGTGAGGATCTTGTTTCTGAACCTAGTTGCAAGGCAGGCTATAATATTAATTTTTATTTCTATCCTTTACTGCTAGGATGACCATATATTCTGGTTTTCTCAGCATAATCATTGTTTACACTTGTCATCCTCTCGTCCTTATGGCACAATATTTATTCCAGGTTTTAAAAATAGTACTGTTATTAAATGTGGTGTTACCTGAGCTAAGATAGGTTATTGAGGTCGCATTATATTTCCAGTCTCTGCTACGGTTTTGTCTAATGCTGTGCAAGACACTTTGCTAACAGAGTGTTAAATTTGAAAGACATCCGGTAATAACTTCCCAGTTGCAATGTGACTAACACCTCCCCTTCAAGGAGAGCACGAAGGGCATAATTGATAAATTATGCTCAGAAGGCTATCTTTTCGAGGCTTAGGTGGTGGTGTGAGACATATTTGATATCAGTGCCCTTGTCAGTCACTCGGTGCCTCAGCCTGCGGTACCCTAGCTAGGTCACAAACTACCAACCTGCCAATTAGCAGGGTCAGTGGGGAAATACGGGGGATCTTTCAAAAATATGTAAATTATAAACAGAGAAGAGGGTGTAGGCATTTTTGTCATACAACTTGTAGAAAGTGGTACGAATGATACTGCTACAGTGGTTTTGTCTTTTCTTTAGTGTGTAAATCTACACCTGTTTATTTTATTGTCATAAACACATTTTTATTTTGCAACAACATTTCTTGATATTAATAAACTGAAAGATGCATATTTAATAAAATGTTAAAAGCTAATTTTCCATTTCCCAGGGCAACCAAGGATACACATATCTTGCATACAATATTCACTAATGGACTACACTCATTAAGTATATGAAAATAAGAAGACACAAAATCTGCAGAAAAAGCAGCAGCGTCTACTTAAAAAATTATAGTGAATGATAAAAAACATCTGTGAACTTCCCAACAACTGTCATACAGTCTACATGTAAAAAAATCTTTTAAAAATATAAGTTTTCAGTACAACTAGCTAGAAAAATGAAAAAAGTCTGCAGTTAAAAAATAAAATTTTCACAATTAAATATAGTAATCTGTTTTGAAATTAAATAATAAACCTCATCTAAGATTTTCTGTAGAATATCATAAAGATAGACTAGATTTGGACAAATTAGTAAAGGTAGGAAGAAAGGATGAAAGGAAAGAAAAGAGAGAAAGAAAGAAATTATGATGATAGTTTTATAAATGAGAGAGGACACAAGATTATAGATTAGGAGAGTTTAAAAACCATGTTTTAATAAATTTGACTATATATTTCAATATATTTGAAAAAAAATACGTTCTACTATATTTACAAGCCTAGAAAAAAATCATTTCTTGGGGAAGGGAAAATTATCAAATATAAATTTGTTTATATTTACTTATATTTTATATATTTGATAATGTAGGAAATTTAAGATCTTATTAACAACTCGAATGGGCCAATGAACAAAGAATGGAAAAAAAGGGAGGAGAAGATAAGGAAAGGAAAGAAAAGAAATTTTATGTTCAAAGAAAGGCTTTGAGACATGTCGTTGCTGAAGGCACATTTATTTATTACATTAGAAGCATAAATTTCATCTATATCAAATGAAATATATAATTTCACTATGTCAAGTTAAATAATTTCACTCATTTTTGATTCAAAGTTTTATTAAGCATGATATAAATGTTATACAAAAGTTGTAAATGTTAATAAATATTGGTTAATGAGTTAATCTCATTAAGTGAAAAGGAAGCATTTATAAATAATTAAATACAAGTTTTCCAGAAGTGGCATGAGATGCTATAAATCAGTTTTGCTAATTACAATTAAAAAACTAATTCATGGAATAAAAGAAGGGATTTAGAAAGTTTCTAAAGTAAGTATTAAAAATGGAATTGTCATTGAATTTATAGTAGAAATGCAAAATTTAGCATTTGTTATGGTGAACTCATCTACCCCGAATTAGGAAACGAATTAAACTGAAAGTTATTTGCCATTGGATGGTGATATAAACATAATACAGCCATTTATATATATGTGTGTGTAGGTAATACATGCAAATATATATGGCGAAAGTTAATGAACTACAATATTTTCATAATAAAGTTGATAATAAATACTAAAAAAAAGCATTAACAAAGTCTTTAGCATAGCAGTACACAGTCTTAGGTATATTTGATAATGTTAAGGATTGCTGTACATATCAACCTAAAGGTCTTACAATACTATTGAGTTTTTTGCAGATAAATTATTCTATTTTTATTATTACATTCAAAATATCATTTGGACATCTAAAATCAAATTAGAAAATCAAATGGAACACTCTAAACATTGAGCTTTTGAAATTTTTAGTAAATGCCAATGATTGAAAACAAATATTGTAAACAGGAAGGTACTGAAATATTTCCCTTTACAAAAGCATGAGGGGGGCACCTGTGTGGCTCAGTAGGGTAAGCATCCGACTCTTGCTCAGGTCATGGACTCATGGGTTGTGGGCAAGCCCTGTGTTGGGCTCTGTGCTGACAGGTCAGAACCTGGAGTCTGATTTAGATTCTGCCTCTTTCTCTCTCTGCTCCTCCACCGCTAACACTCTAGCACCGCTAGAGTCTCTCTGTTTCTAAAAAGTAAATAAAATGTTAGAATATAAAGAATTTTTAAAAGGCATGGGAAGATCTGAATAAGTTACACAATGACAGCTCAAATTGTGTAAAGGATCTATTTTGAAATTCTATAATTAGCTTTGTAATGTATCTTATTGTGAGAGTACTTTTTTGATAAGCTCTTATTCTTTAAAAGTTTATTTATTTATTTTTGAGAAAGAGAGAAAGAGAGAGAACACAAGCTGGGAATGGGCAGAGAGAGAGAGAGAGAGAGTGAGAGAGAGAGAGACAGAATCTGAGACAGGCTCTAGGCTCTGAACTCTCAGTGCAGAGCCAGACGTGGGGCTCAGACTCACGAACTATGACATCATGACCTGAGCTGAAGTCAAACACTTAACTGAGGAAGCCACCCAGGTGCCCTGAAAATCTCTTATTCTTAATTGGGCAATTTATATTCTGTAATGGTTTAGAATAAAATTGAGAACGTCTATAAGTTTGCAGTCATCTAAATTAAGGAGTGCTTTCATATTTGCTGAAAAAATTATTTAAAAAAAGGAAAATGATAGTGTCTTTGAAAAATAGATATACACACACTTGTGTATACACACATACTTTTCCACTTAAAGTGAGTGTGTATGTATATATACATATCATTCTAATCATATCTAATTCTAATATATATACACACACAGTTTAAGTGAAAAAACGAAAGTAGAATTGAAAATACTCTCCCATTTCTTGTACTTGCCACACCTTAGTGCCCATAGAATGGGCATTTTCTTGTTTAAAAATAGGAAAGTATACAGAGAAAGTTAAAGAAATTTCAAATTTATCAACCATGATGCAACTCTGAAGAATATCACTGCCTATTTCATTAAATCATTAAAAATAATAAAATTTGGAAAGAACAAATAAAAATAGTACTAATATATTATGAAAACTATGTTAAGAAATATATTAAAATATGGAATAGATATTTTAAGGAGGTATCAAAATGAATTTTCTAATGTCCAATACTCTATATAGAGAAATCAATAATGTTGCTTTAATGTAAGTGTGTATGTGTTGGTTTGTATGTACATTGCTTTGATATAGAATTTTACAGTTAAAATTATTTTTGAACAGTATTCTATAGGTCCCCTCATATAATTTTTTTTCAATTAACAAAGAAGTATTTCAGAAATAATGTATTTGAATTATTTGGGGCACCTCTTTACACTCTTAAAAGGTTTTTAATTTGATATTAAATTGTCTCGCTTTTCTTACCCAGTAGAGCTGCTCATATAGGGGTGGTTTTATCCCAGGGGCTGAGCAAACCATCATTCCTGGGAACAGCACTGTGGAAAACATTTTGATGAGCAGTCACATAGGTCACATACGATCTTACATTTGGCTTATCTTTCAAAAGTAACTCTCTCATTCTACTCCTGAAACTGGTATTACACTATGTGTTAAATAGCTAGTCTTTAAATAAAAACTTGAAATGTTAAAAAAGTAAAAATAAGAATGCATAAATAAAATACATAAATAAATTTTAAAAAATGAAAAACAACTCTCCCCCTCCCCCACCCCTTTGTGAAGTCACTAATGATTGTTCCAGCAAAGGAGGGCAGTCTCCCTAAACAGAGGGATGAGCTGTCCCTGCTGGCTGGGGAGGCTCACTGCAGATGGTCTGTTAAATGTACCTTGAATTTTTTGGCTATTTTTGGACACACACATTCCATTTCTCCCTCTTTTCTGATTCAATGGCTGAAACTCAAAGCTATGCATTCAGCTGATATTGAAATTTGACATTCTACATGATAACAGCATTTGCTTTCAGCCCATCTGAACTTTACAGCTGCAGGAGAATCAACATCATATGAGCAAATCCAGAATGTTCCTGTTTCCAAACCAGAAGGTGAGCACAACTCCAAGTTCACTTGTAATATTAGCACAAACATCCCTTCCCTCAGCCCCCACCAAGGGTACTTGAGTTTCTCATTCATTTTCCTTATCTTGGTTTCCTAAAAAACAGATCTGGAAGCCAATCTTACATGCCAAAGTGTTATTGAAGAGTACAATCCCAAGACAGCAGTGAGGCAAACAAAGTAAGGAGAGAAAATACGGCTAGGGGTGTTACTATAAAAGATTTATAGAAAGCATAAATACTTGCTCTGGCTGGGATGAGGCTTAATAGAGGCATCTGAACTACTGCATTTCAGAACAATCTATCTGAAGGAAATAAAGAATTTATCCTCTGGCTAATCCAGCCTGCTGCGGAGTGTTATTGCCCCACCCTGAGTCTGTGTCTGTCACATTCTCTGGCCTCTCCAGAGTCACTGGGATTCCAGAACAGCAGGCACATAAGCACACAAGCTCTTTGCCAGTCAATGCCATCTGCAGGGATGTGTGGAGCATAGCCATGGTGACTGTAGAAATAATAACCCAGTTCGACCATCAGAGATACGATGCAAGCCTTTGCAGAGGTTGCCTTATGCAGAAATCAAGGCAAAGAAGCAGATGTGTGATGCAAAAACTGACTTTGATATACTTTTCATAGGTTTTGATAACAACGGCAACTTAATCTCTCAAAGGCTTGTTCCTATTGGGTACTGCATTTCAAGTGCCTATAGGTGATAATTTGGTAAAGAGTATTACCATTATACTCTCTCAATTGCCACAGTCCTGGTTCTAAAAGTTAGATGGATTTTTTTTTAACCAAGCAAGCCAGATAACTATCCCAGACTTCCTTCAAATCCCTCAAGTCGTTGTTGCCTGCTGTCACTCTGGTAAAAAGACAAAATTAAGTTGAGAAATTTAATAGAATGCTCAGAGATAAACTCACTCATACAGGGTCAACTGATCTCAGTGAGGGTACAAATAATACAAATGGGGGAAATATAAATATTTTCAACAAATGGCACTGACAAAATCATATATCCGTATGCAAAGGAATGAAATCAAACTCCTAGTTTACACTATACACAAAAATCAACTCAAAATGAATTAATGACTTAAACATACAATTTGAAACACTAAAACTCCGTGAAGCAAAAATAAGATAAAAAGTTTTGGACATTGGTCTTGCAGTGATTTGTTTGATTTGACATCAGAAGCACAGGCAACAAAACCAAAAATAAAGTGGGACTACGTCAAACTATAAAGCTTCTGCCAGCAAAGGAAATAATTAACAGAGTGAAAAGGGAACCTACAGAATGGAAGAAAGTATTTGTGAACTAGCTATATATTACATGGGGTTAATATCTAGAATATATAAGGCATTCCTTCAACTCAATAGCAAAATTAAATAAATAAATACCTCACAAAATTAAAAAAAAAACACCCAAAACCAAATAAACCAATTACAAAATGCACTTCTCCAAACAAAACTACAAATGGCCTTGACATCACTGATCCTCAGGAAAATGCAAATCAAAACCACAATAAGATATTACCTGGCACCTTTTAGGATGTTTTTTTAACAGAAAGACAAAGGATATGTTTTGGCAAGGATGAGAGGAAGGCCGAATAGTTCAGCGGCTATGGAAAAGAGAATGAAGAATATTTGAAAATTAAAAGTAGAACCACCCTCTAGTACCAGCAATTTTACTTCTATGTATATATCCAAAAGAACTGAAATCAGGATCTCAAAATTATCTGGGCTCCCATTCACTGCAGTATTATTCACAATAGCCAAGACATGGAAACAATGTAAATGTCTACTGAGAAAGAAACGGATGATGAAAATGTGGTGAATACATCTAATGGAATATTATTCAGCCTTGAACAAAGAAAGGAATCCTGCCATTTGTAAAACATGACTGAACCTAGAAGACATTGTGCTAAGTGAAATAAGACAGTCACGGAAAGACAAATACTGCTTCATTCCACTTACATGAAGTGTTAGAATATTCAAACTCACAGAAGCAGAGAATAGAAGGGTGGTTGCCAAGGCAGGGGGAAATGGGAAATTGTTGCTCAGTGGGTTTAAAGTTTCAGGTATACAAGATGAGTAAATTCTGGATATGTACTCTGCAACATAGTATCTATAGTTAATAATTCTGCACTTTAAATATGTTAATGAGGGCTTCCTGGGTGGCTCAGTTGGTTAAGCTTCCAACTCATGATCTCCCAGTTCATGAGTTCGAGCTCCACATTGGCCTCTGTGCTGACAGCCCTGAGCCTGGAGCCAGCTTCAGATTCTATGTCTCCCTCTCTTTCTGCCTCTCCCCTACTCACACTCTGTTTCTTTCTTCCTCAAAAATAAATACATTAAAATTTTTTTAAATTCTAAAATATGTTAAGAGAATAGATTTCATATTTTTACCACCAAAATACCTCAAGAAACACAGAAGAACACTTGAAAATGTTTGGAGGTGACGGATATGTTTAGTACCTTGATCGTGGTAATAATATCATGAGTGTATGCATATGTCCAAAGGCATCAAAATGTAATGTGTTCTGAGGTGCTTGGGTGGATCAATAGGTTAAGCATCAGACTTTGGCTCAGGTCATGATCTCACAGTTTGTGAGTTTGAGCCTTGTGTGGGGCTCTGTGCTGACAGTTCAGAGCCTGGAGCCTGCCTCAAATTCTGTGTGTCTTCTTTTCTTTCTGTCCCTCCCCTGCTTTCACTCTGTCTCTTTCTCTCAAAAATAAATAAACATTAAAAAATTAAAATAAATTGTGTTCGATTTTTCTATACATATATTACAATAAAGTTAAAAAATAATCTTTAATGATAGACGATTTTTAAGTAAAACTCCCAGTTAGAAAACATCTAATTTTAAAGACTCAGATAATCTTGAGAGAATACTATCTTAATTTTTTTATAAGTAGAGATCACTAATAATAATGATAGAAGACTTACAACATAGAAATTTCAGATTCAGACTTTGTTGAAAAAGCTTATTATAATTTCTATTTATTTATTTTAAATAAGTACATACTAGAATACAAAGAAAACATACGGTCAAATGAAAGGATAGCATTAAGTGTATGTATTATGTTGTCTAATTCAAACACTATGAAGCTAGTACTTTTGAGCTCTATTTAAAATGAGCCACTGGATTTGAAAGTAAATGACAATCCTTCCTTATTAATCTTCTTTTCATGGCAGTTTTTGTACTTTGTATTTACTGTCTATTCATTTTCTTTGATGAGAAATGCAAACTACAGCAATGTGTCTAATGTGTTGACTAAAAATAACCCTCAACTGCATTTTAGACAGCTCCAAAGGCTAGACTGTATTATCTTTTGAAACATCAGAACAAAGACCTTTTCAGTTCACAAAGAATAGATGAAAAATTGCTCTAATTAGTTTATTTTAATCTGTAGAGGGGAGTATAAGTTGTCTACACATTATAAATGGCTAATTTTTAGTGATTAGTTTTTATTTCTCGGAATTGTACCCAACCACCTGGCTTGCTCCTGGTCAGATTTACTCTTTTCATCTTTTTCTTCAATTAGCTCATGCCAAAAAAATTTTTTTTGTGATTTAACTGTAAATGACAGTGAGATCATAACATGTCATAAAACCTGATTTCTCTTACTTATCCTAGGAGAACAACTCTCCCTCCAGTCACTCTTTACAGAATCTTATATTTTTCCCAATTACTCACCTCCCACATACAAATGTTCACTATTTTCATTTTATTTAATCTGTTAAGTAGCTCTTACCTTTGGCATCTTTTCATTTGCAACTCTGCCCCCTTAATTCAGTCCTTTGTTGCCTTTTTTTGTGGATTGCAGCAATGCATTTTAACTGGTCTCAAGGCTTCCTTCTGGCTCTTGGCTTGCATTGCTACCACTAAAATAATTTTTAAAAAATGTAAATCTTAACACCCACCTCTTAGCAAAAGCCAGACAATTACTTACAAGATATTTTATTTTACTTAAAATAAAATAGTGTTACATCTGAAAGATTTTCAATTCTTGCTTTCAATTTATTAAAGCCTTTGTTTTTAATACAAGATAGAAAAAATGAAGTAAAAAATAAGAAAATAAAAGTGGAGTTGATATACACTCCAGGGAAAGCAAATAGCAAACTTATTAAGTTTACTCATAATATAGATGATTTCTAATTTTTAATTACCAAAACACTTTTCTCAGTTTTCAAGAGGTCGAGTCATACATCAGAAGTTTATGGAGTATTTATTATTTGTCGGATGACATGTCAGCCTTGAGTGTATGCTTGCAAGTAAGATTTGGTCCCTGCCTACAAGATGCTTGAAATCTAGTGGGCAAAATAAACAAAGACTGCTACAAATTATGATGGAGAATGATGAGTTCATTTAAGAGTTTCATGGTCTCACCTGAGGAAGGATTTTTATTTCCACCTGGAGTTGTGGTTGGATGAGGATCTGTTAGAGGAAAGACTCCAAGAAGCCAGAATGACGCGAGTGTCAGTCAGCCTTTTCGTAATAAATGATTAGCAGTGTCGAGATGCGGATGCAAAAGTATGGCATACGGATATGAGTTAATTTCTGGGAACTCAAGATAAATACCAATAGGGCCATGCATTACATTTATATATTATTATAATGATATTTTATTGTTATTGTTGTAATGATATTTTCACACAATTAAAGGCAGTAGAACTGGGGTGCCTCGGTGGCTCAGTTCATTGTGCATCTGACTTTGGCTCAGGTCATGAGCCAGTTTATGAGTTAGAGTCCACCATCCGGCTCGCTACTGTCAGCACAGAGCCTGCTTCAGGTCCTCTGTCCTTCTCTTTCTCTGTCCTTCCCCCACTTGTGTGCACTCTCTCTCTCTCAAAAATAAACATTAAAAATTTTTTTAAATATATTTTTTTATTTATTTCTAGGAGAGAGAGAGAGACAGCGTGAACAGGGGAGGGTCAGAGAGAGAGGGAGTCACAGACTGAAACAGGCTCCAGGCTCTGAGCTGGCAGTCAGCACAGAGCCCGACGCGGGGCTCGAACCCATGAACCGCGAGATCATGACCTAAGCGAAAGTCGGACGCTTAACCGACTAAGCCACACAGGCGCCCCTAAAAAATAAACATTTAAAAAAAGTAAAGGCAGGAGAACTTACCATATTACTCTATTGTAGAAGAGAGTGTATAGGATGGAATCAGAAATGAGAAGTAGTAGTAAAAAATAATCAAACTGTTGATTGAAGGATACTACAATTCTGTGTGACTAATTTTGGCTAAGGATTATGAAACACATTTTTTTAGATTTCCCTCCATGAACAATAAAGTTAATTCTCTTAAGTTATTTTGTGCAAGTGTTGACGATTACCTGTGAAATGAATTAATATGTTTGGAATATAACTAGGAAAACACTAAAATATGTAACATGCTTCTTAACATCATACTCATTTTTTAATATAGAAGATAGGCTTACTTCTTGCCTACAAAAGCTTTACGGTTTATTCAAATTATAATTTGTGTTACTCATTCATGTTTAATTATAGGTCTAGAGAAATGATATTTTCATGGAACTCTTTGACACCACAAAATTGTTTGGGAAATTAATTAAAACAGGCAATGGAAATAGCACCTGTGTTCTTTTTCCTTAATGGCCTACTAGCTGACTGGTGAAGAAGTCCAGGAAGAATTATGTTAGTACGCATCAAGTCACAAACTAATACATTTAATATCCTTTACTGCCTCTCTTCTGTTTCAGTCCCAGTATTTCCTCAATTGTGCCAGTGTTAAAATGGGCTTATATCAAACCAACAAGACAAGACAAAATCAACTTCTACTGATGAGAAAAAAAATTTTTTTTAAGTTCATTTATTTATTTTGAGAGACAGAAAATATGAGTGGGTCAGGTACAGAGAGAGAGAGAGAGAGAGAGAGAGAGAGAGGGAATCCCAAGCATTCTCCGCAATGTCAGTGCAGAGCCTGAAGCGGGGCTAAAACTCATGAGCTGTGACATCATTACCTGAAGTCAAACGCTTAACCAACTAAGCCACCCAGGTGTCCCTGATGAAAAAAACTTCAACTAAAGACGTTTATCTTATAGAAGGAAGTAAAAAATAAATATAAAAAGAATATCTTATTTGAACATTACATCTTATCTTCATTCTATATTCAATCTGCTAAGAAGAAGCGTCTGAATTATTCTGTTCAAAATAATTTTGATACTAATGTTCCAGTATCATTATACACAAATAAAAAACTGGCTCTTGGTATTGATAAATGCAGGAATGTATTTACTTAATTTTTTAAATAGTGTTTCATAAGCAACTAATTATCCACAGAAAAATAGAGTTTAGTATAATCAACAAATCTTCATACCTTTTTGAAAATGCATATGTATTTAGTTGTTACATACTGTTACATAACTAGATAACCACATGATAAAGAAGCACTTTTTTCAGAAATCTCAAAAAGTCGTTGAATAATAAAAGAAATTTGGCACACTTATATATTAATACTTTGATATCCAGATTTCAAAACTGCTATGTTTATAATAGATTTTGTATATCCTTGAATAATGTTTTGATCCATTTCTGCTTTGAGGCAAAAAGCTCAAATACCCTAGACTTGATAGGCTCCAGAAAGTAGTCTTATATTATGACTATTTTTTAAAAAATGTACTTGGAGAAAATTAACACTAAGCTGTGTGTATTTTATTAAACAATTACATTATTTACTTAAAGCAATGTTTAGGATAAATCTATAATTAGGCTTAAATGACATACTTTTCAGAGTATAGTGTGATGAAAATAGCATTAAAGAAAAAGAAGTTCACATATTGATTAAGCTATCAGCTGGTCCAAAGTAGCAGATAAGCATCTATTTCTCTTTTACTCTGTTGTTATTAGAATTCCTAATATATTTAATCTTTGCTGTTTTCTTGGTCTGTTTTGGTTTTGGGTTTTTTTTTATGTTTTAGCTTGTGGGTTATTGTTTTAATTTCAATGTACTGAATATTTGGTCACTATTCTTATAGTTACTAATTCAAATTTTAAATTTTTAAATAAAATAACTTTGGGTACACTGAAGTACTGTTGACATAAAGGAAACAATAGTGGAAAGTAAGAGAGACAGAAAAAATATGAGTTGTCATAGTCTAGAACATTTCTACCAGAAAATAAATAATTTATGTGTCAAAACCAGCACTCCTACTTCTATAATAAATGATTATATCTAGTATGCATACATTTATTTTCTGATTTCATTTAAAGCAGTGATATCTAGGTGATCAACAGTACCTGAGTAAGATCACAGTTCTATAAAAAGATTGATTAAGCATATTAAAGGCAATTAAGCATATTGAAGGCAATATTCTCAAAATATACTTAGACTTTTAATAATACATTTTTATGCTCTTATTTTGATTTATTTTCAGAGAGAGAGAGAGAGAGAGAGAGCATGTACACACACAGGAACAAGGAAGAGGATCAGAAGGAGCAAGGGAAGTAGGCTCCAGGCCCAGCGCAGAGCCTGATGTGGGGGTCCATCTCACAACCCTCAGATCATGACCTGACCTGAAATCAAGAGATGGATGCTTAACCAACTAAGCCACCCAGGTGGCCCTAAATAATACATGTTTTAAAAGCGGTGGTAGAAATGTACACTGTGGAGTTTGGTCAAAAAAAAGTCTATGGTCAATTTTATGAGTTAACTGTTGTCATAAAAAATGTATAATAATAACAATAATCACAGAATCTCAGTAGAATACAAACATTTACTCAGTCATAAGTCTGCAGAATATTCAGGGGCAGACTGATATAGAATACTCTTCTGAGTATGTGTCTGTTTCAGTTGCCTCCCATCTTTTCCTTGGGACACCAGGTTAACCTAGGCCTAGTTTATTTATTTATTTTTGTTGTTGTTGTTATGACAAAGGAACAAAAATGCAAATGTAATATGGCTGCTAAAAATCCCATCGGCCAGGTCGCCTGGATGGCTCAGTCAGTTAAGCATCTGTCTCTTGATTTCAGCTCAGGGAGTATTCTCATGGGTTTGTGAGTTCGAGCCCTACATCAGGGGCTTAGGATCCTCTCTGTCTCCCTCTCTCTCTTCCCCTCCCCAACTCACATGCAGGCTCTTGCCCACTCTTTCTATCTCAAAACAAATAAATAAACTTAAAAACTAATCCTATTGGCCAAAATAAATCAAATAACTAATCCCACTAGAAAGAGAAAGAACACCTCACCCAATCTGATAGCAAAGCAAGTTATTTGGCCTAGTCTCAAAACAAAAGAGATGAGACATACACTCCTCCGATGGAAGTAAAGAAGAATGGTGAGTATTTCTGGAAATAGAATCTCATTTACCACAATTACTATTTTAGTAAACTGCATGTTATCGTCTATAATTGGCTGTAGCATAATAGGTAATTTTGTAGTTTGTACACATGCTTATTAAAATTATTTTCTGAGAAATTATCTGTGATCTAAGATCTCACAAAGTTTTAATTTAAATAAAAAAGATTGTAGGGGCTACTGGGTGACTCAATCGGTTAAGCGTCTGACTTCAGCTCAGGTCATGATCTCACGGTTTGTGGGTTTGATCTCTGCGTCGGGCTCTGTGCTGGCAGCTCAGAGCCTGGAGCCTGTCTTCAGATTCTGTCTCCCTCTCTCTCTGACCCTCCCCTGCTCATGCTGTCTCTATCTCTCTCTCTCAAAAATAAATAAAACGTAAAAAATATAAAAGTGTTTCCTAAATAAATAAATAAATAAATAAATAAAAGATTGTAAAATAAATACTTGTTCAGCAGGATCTAGGTAGGGAAGCTTTAATTTTTTTTTTATTCAGTTAGAGAAACTGATACTGAAAACATGAGTTTTTTAGCTACTTCTATTTCTAAATGGATATATCAAGTCAAGGATGAATTGGCAAAATACCATTTTAAGTTAGTAATTGATGTGTTTCTTATTTTGCTTTCCTGTGTAACAAAGATTCTTGGGTGATTCTAATCCAGCAGAAGAGGGGGATTTCTTGGCTAGTCATGCAATATTGCTTTATCTATGGCCTGCACTACAGGCACGACAGGAACATATATGCGTTATATTAGAAAATCCTTTGCATGATTCATAACATCAATGAAAAGATAAAGAATTCTGACTCTTGATTCCCTACATTCATAAGGTAAAATACTTAATATTGCCCTATCTGTAATTATTTTGTATGTAAATCATAGGTGAAGTCCACCCAAAAGGAGAGTTTTTACCAAGTTTTGCATCAGGAATTTGCCTAAAGATGATTATCTTCTTTTCTACCTTCTTAAAAGTGAGATAGGGACAGACAATGGGGAAAATGTACCTCTCTTTTGTATTACACCCAAGTAAATTGTTTATCTAGAAAGAATTTCTTTGCATCAGTGGACATAAAACATAATAGCGCAAGTGAGGAACCAATGACTACACTGTCGAGGGACAGAAACAGAAGCCACACCCCACAACCTTCAATTCATAGACATGGGACACTTGGAAGATCATTTCAGCTTTAGAGGTTCTTATAAATTCAACTGAGCCTTCCTTTGGGACTGTATCACAGCTCAACTTTTTTTCTGCACAATTTCATTCCTGTCTCTTCCTTAACTGATGCTGATCCCAAGCACAATTCCTAATGAACCTCTTACACACTGACCTCCACGTCAGAGTCTGCTTCTCAGAATATCCCAAGGACTGATGGCAGCTGAAATTAATAAATATTCATGAGCCAGTTCACCAAAGGGATTGTAGGCTTCTCAAAGAATTGTATCATAAATGCGGGTGATAGAAATGTTTTAAGTAGGGAAGTAAAATGATCAGATTTCACTGTAAGAAACTATTCTAGGGGTGCCTGGGTGGCTCAGTCAGTTGGGTGGCCGACTTCAGCTAAGGTCATGATCTCACTGTGGTCCGTGGGTTCGAGCTCTGCTTTAGGCACTGTGCTGACAGCCAGCTCAGATCCTGGAGCCTGTTTCAGATTCTGTGTCTCCCTCTCCTCTCTTTCTGACTCTCCCCTCCTCTCACTCTCTCTCTCTCTCTCTCTCTCTCTCTCTCAGAAATAAATAAAACAAACAAAAAAAAAGAGAAACTATTTTAGTAATATTCTATAAAATCGATTTGAAATGACACTGTATCAACAGGTAAGAATATAATGTCATTTTAGTCATCCAGACAAGAAATAATAGTAGCAATAGCTGATGGGTAACACATATATATGAAATTATTCTAAGTACTTTAAAGATAATATGCTATTGATATACACAAAAATGCTATGTGGTAGGTAATATGTATTATTCCACAGTATAAATGAGAAAATTGAACCTAAATGGTTAAGTAAATTCTCCAAGGTCATGTGACTAGTAAGTGGTAGAGACAAAACTTATACCAGTGGTACAGCTTAAGAGTGTTTTCTCTTCCCCACTATAGTCTTGATATACACCTAGTGATATCCTGACAGTAGAGACAACAAAAGAGCTATATGAGCAGGATAATATAATAATAAGTCAGTAGGAATTTGTAATGTGATTGTCATATTTGGACATCTGAGTTTGATATACTTATGAGTCCAAGCAGAATTCTTTTGTAGCTGGCTGAAAGCAGTCTTTAAGAAATATGAGAAGGCACTAAAGAGCTAGAAAGCCATCAGTATATTAGTGATAGCCAGAGCCAGGACTAGTGGCAATATGGTCTATGAAGACCCTGTTAAAGGAAAGAGAGATAATATGGTCAAGAATAGAATCCAGAGACACCTGGGTGGCTTAGTCAGTTGGGCCTCCAACTTCGGCTCAGGTTATGATATCACAGTCTGTGGGTTTGAGCCCCGCATCAGGCTCTCTGCTGACAGCTCAGAGCCTGAAGCCTGATTCTAATTCAGTGTCTCCTTCTCTCTCTGCCCCTCGCCCACTTGTGCTCTGTCTCTCTCCGTCTCTCAAAAATTCTTTTTAAAGTTAAAAAAAAAAAAGAATAGAACCCAATGGAATGTATACACTTAAAGATTCCTTCCACCAAAAATAAAAATACAGATATAAACAAATAAAAATATCTATAGATTATAGTAGCTTCAGAAAGAGCTAAGATAGATGCATGTCTTTAAATACTTAGATGGTAATCAAAAAAATTTTTTTAATGTTTTATTTATTTCTAGGAGAGAGAGAGACAGCGTGAGCAGGGGAGGGTCAGAGAGAGAGGGAGTCACAGACTGAAACAGGCTCCAGGCTCTGAGCTGGCAGTCAGCACAGAGCCCGACGCGGGGCCGGAACCCACGAACCGCCAAGATCATGACCTAATCGAAAGTCTGGTGCTTAACCGACTAAGCCACCCAGGCGCCCCGGTAATCAAATTTAAGTTATTCGAATTCTCCACCTTTTATCTTGGAGCATCAAAGTTTATCAAACAACAGTAGAAAATCTATGAATATTTATTTCAATTAATGGCTTCTAAAAACCTCCCAAGTTTCAGGAAAATTTTCTAGACAGTTTGTGAACTTCCAAATGTCTTCAATTCCAAGGTTTGGTAACTTTTAAAGATGCCGATATATTTGGATAAGTGAAAATAATAAAATGATTAACTATGTGATTTAGATATCAGATGAAATATCTGCCCTTTTTTTCACTAACTCAAATTTGTTTTAAAAGAATTATAAACTTAAAATAATCTTGAAGTAAAAGCACTAAAGAATTGGTTTTATTATAGAAAATTATAAAAATTATTTTAACTAATAATGAGGAGTTTTATTTAAAAAATGACTTTAGGTTCTTACTAGTACTAACATAGAATTATATAAATGAAATCCTTTCCCCATAAATTTTTTCTTAAAAAAGAACTTTTTGGGGCGTGTGGGTGGCTCAGTCGGTTAAGCGTCCAACTTCAGCTGAGGTCATGATCTCACCGTTCCTGGGTTGGAGCCCTGCATCAGGCTCTGTGCTGACAGCTAGCTCAGAGTCTGGAGCCTGCTTCAGATTCTGTATCTCCCTCTCTCTCTGACCCTCCGCTGCCCTCTCTCACTCTCTCTCTCTCTCAGAAATAAATTTTTTAAAAAAACATTAAAAAAATTTTTTAAACAATTTTAAAAAAATGAATTTTGCTATTAGTGTTTCTTCCCAAATGTTTGTGAGTCTATAAGATAATGTGACTCTGTACCTAGGTGCGTCAAAGAAAAGTGTCTCCATCTTTTTTCCTCTGCACTGTTCCTGAAAAGAGATCAACACCTCATAAAAGTATTTCAGGAACTAAAATTCAAATTTTCTCTAAGTTCCATTTACTTTTGATGTGCCATTAAAATAATGATGACTTTTTTCCTCCTTGCCACTTTAAGAGCCATTGTTATTAATATAAATGATGAATATTGCACAAACATAATTGAATTATCCCAGTTTATCACTTCTGTTTGTCATAAAAATTGCTTTCCATATATATTTCAGCTTATAAAATGCTAGGTCAATTTTTCAAAAAATTCTCTATAGTATTTATCTGAGAAAAAATACCCAGTGATCTAGGTTGATAACAAATTAATCTATAACTATGCGCTGGTATACTGGTTATCACTTTGATTTCTGTGGAAGAAATAGGTTTAAAAGGGCATAGATTTTACATATTGGATACATGATTTAAAAACACTAGTACTTTGTACAGAGGTAATGATGTGTCTTGAAACCAAATATTTTCGAGTTGTGTGAAATACACTGTTAAATAAACCATACTTGCCCTTTCATCATTTTTAAAGTATCTTAAGAAGTACATAAATAGCAAACGTCCTTATTGTAAAAACTTTGGCATCTCCATGCAAAAACGAGAAAGCTTTCATCTTAGTTTCATGTCCTCAGGGAACTTGAAGTGTGAGTGATGACAAATATGACAGATAATCCAAATAAGTTTTTTAGTTAAAAAATGATAAATATACTAACACGTTGCTTGTAAGAACTGGAAAATTTTTAAATGTTCAGGTTTGTTTCCACTTAAACTACATAAAAGTAACTATTTAGTTCTAGACATTCAAAACCATTGATACCTGGCTTATGAATGTGGAATATCTGGGTACAGGTTGCCATTTTTAAGCCATTACCTTCTTCTTTCTTCTCGAGACATTTTTCACCCGAGAAATGTAGTTCATCCTAGACTCTTTTCCATTTATTCCACAGTTTTGTCTAGATGACAACTGTTTTATGTAATGACATTATGCTTTCTAATTTATTTTATTTTATATATATGTATTGCATTTAATAACTAATTGAAGATAGTGTCATTTTAGTAATATGCTATATTAAGATGTTCATGCTTTCCAAGAGATATTTCTGACATGACATCATAGAAGTCAAATCTGCCTCACCATGTCTATCATAATTATCATCAAACATTAACTAAAAATGATGATTGCACTCATTCCAAAGATATGTTTTATTATAGCATGAGACATAAGTAGATTATAAATTGGGTTTGTGCTTCAGTGAAGATTGAGTAGAAATATTTTTCCCTGTATCTCCTAGTAAGACCAACTAAAAATCCTGGATGTTATAGGGAAAATGAATATAAAAGACTGAAAGCTAGAACATATAAATAGAACAACTAGAAATGTCAGGACCCAGGGAATGACACAGAAATGACATTTCTAGGTTTTCCTTTTAGCAACTATATCCCATAGTTGGTGCTGGAGAGACTGGTAACCCAGCAGGGCTGAGGAGAGCAGCAAGAAGAAGAAGAAGAAGAAGAAGAAGCAGCAGCAGCAGCAGCAGGAGGAGGAGAAGGAGGAGGAGGAGAAGAAGAAGAAGAAGAAGAAGAAGAAGAAGAAGAAGAAGAGGGAAAAAAGCCCCAACAAACTATTATTTCTTTCTAGCTAAAGGACCAAGAAAGGGTTCACCTAGGAAGCCATAAGACTTTTATACAATAGTCACTCTATGTTGCAACAAGAGTAATGCATGTGTGATGCGGGGGGAAGGGCAGGAACAGCCCCCATTTCCAGTGCACTAGCAAATGCCTGGCAGAGACTCTAATCTTCTCTCCTCAGGCTGAAATAATGCACCCCCAACTACCTTGCTGGGTAGTGACAGAGAAGGTCACGAAGGAAGCCAAGACATTTATTTTTTTCAGGTAGTAATGAGCTGTCTAAGCTGGGCTGTGTCAGTGAAGACCAGGTAGGAAGCCGGGATTCCCATTCCCACTCTCACTAAGAGGTGAAGTATAGCTTCCCGACTGCCAGACACATATCAAATAGAGTCCAGATGAAATAGAATGTTTAAATGAGAGCGAGAGTCTCATGATATAATACTCAAAATGTCCAGGTTTCATTAAAAAAGTCATTCATCATACCAAGAACCAGGAGGTTCTCAACTCAGATGAGAAGAGGCAACACAGATATGATACGAGACGTTGGAATCACCTGAAAATAGTTTAAAGCAGTAATCAAAACAATAACTCAAATAAAGAATAATTACAAACATGACAGAAACAAATATATATGAAAACATAGTCTCAGTAAAGAAACAGAAAATACAATAAAAGAACCAAAATATGTGAGGCAACGAGCTTATACAATTGAAAGGAAAAGACAGACACTCCCACAAATGTCGTTGGAGGAGTTATTACCTTTTTCTCAACAATTGAGGGGGTGATACAAAAAGGAAGGATATAGAAGAACTTAACAGTAGTATCAATGAACAGGATATAATCAACACTTATCAAACACTTTACCTTCCAGAAAGCAGAGATAAGTACTTCTGGACATATACCAAGATAGGCTATATCTTGGGCAATAAATCTATTTTCAACCAGTTTAAAAGAATGGGAATCATCAAACATGTTTTCTGATAACAATGGAATCAAATTAGAAAACAAAGCAGAAAGATCATAGGAAAAACTCCAAACACTTGGGAACTAAACAAGAGTTTGTCAACTAATCTACTAGGCAGAGGTAGATACCTTAAGGGAAATTAAAAAGATATTGAACACTGAGTAAAAATGAAAATACAACATGAAAAATGTGTGGGACGCAGCTAAAGCAGTACTCAGGTGGAAATTGATAGCACTAAATGCTTACATTAGAAATTTCAGCTGTTTTCCTCAAGATGCTGTGCAGTTTGTCTACCCAGCATCCTGAAACCAAAGTCTTAATCATTAATTTTCCCACAAATTATCTTTGGTGTTTGACTTTTCCTTTCCCATGCTATTAAATATAGTTTGTTTCCTATATTTCCATTATTACTAACTTGCAATTTTCTTATTTGGTTAATTGAAACTTTTAAGAACTCACCTGCTGCCTTTTCCAATATAAATTATTAATTGTGGATGGATGTTCAGTATAGTACAAAGGCAAGCCTGTGGTGAACAGGAATCTCTACAGATTAACCTCATGTAGGATGGCTAGCTCACGTGTATCTCGTCCTGACTGTGTTGATAGCCTCCATTGATCCATGACACTGTGTTCCAGGTGGCTACACACTAAAGATCACCCAGCTGCGAGACTTACCCTGATTAATGTCCTTCCCATATAAAGTGCAGATGGCATGACACTTATTACCTTTATTAATTTATTAGGGCTGCCATACGGAAGAACTAGTTTTCCTTTTAACGGGAATCACTTGGGAATTGAAAGGACAACCCATTGCTATGGGGACTACGTCAAGTTACCCAAACTAGCCGAAGATGAAAGAAATCAGTGAATTGCTTGGACAGAAGCAGTGTGCGCTGGCATTTTTCCACAGCTCCGACTCTGAAAACCAGATGGAATGCAGTATGTCAGGGGAAGCAACATTGCAAGTATGCTCTCTATTAGGGAATTGTTTGCTGGAGTTTGCATCAAGTCAAAGTATTATAGACTGAGTTCATAAGACTACTCAGCTGACCTTTAAGAAAGCGTTGGTTAAAATTATACACAATAAAACTGTGGTGAAATGATGATAGGGTAACATGTTAATGCATATGTACAGTTTTAATTCTACATATTTATCAGTGTTTTTTTAATGTTACATGTATGCTAATAGGAAACTTATACAATATGTGCAATTGCTTAGAAAGCAAATTAGGAATTCAATATTTCATATCTAGGAATAGGTAACTTTATAGTCGTGTCTTCCCTAAAACTTGTGTTTTTCAAGCTTGAGTTTAATACGTTATATAAGGAAGATGCTCCGTAAACATGTGTTGAATTAAATGATCTTCTAATAAATTTCACTTTAGGTGACAAATTTTCATTCCCATTTCATAGTTCACTAAAAAGCCTAGAGATCCCTTATAATGGACCTTAGAAGGTGTCATCAGACTACTCATAATGAATTAAAAATTTACCTTGCATGTTAGTGTTCATGGTGAAAGTTCTTTTCACTGTTTTTAATTTATAATAAGTTTGAGCATCAGAAAATCTAGGCTATTTTGTGAATAAGGTATTAGGTCATGAAGATATATTTCCTTATTTGCTGGTGAGCACTTATAGTTAGATACAAATATACATACTAAAAATCTTCATATTTAAAATTGCATTATCCAAGCTTCTGCACCACTGCTAAAAATAAAAACATGTCGTTTTGAAAATTTTTTCAAAGAAGATAAATTTATCAGGGCATCTGAAAATCAAACAAACCATATTTCATGGAATACTGCACATATGGAGATTAGACACCTTACGCATTAAATTTTAAATGAACTGACCTTATTGAATCCTTGACAGCAGGGAAAAGGAAAGTATCAACGAGAATGAAAATATATCAGTGCGCCAGATTTATCACATTAATATCAGGTAAATAAAATACAGTATCTGTAGGATGAACAAAGGAGAATATATACATTGACATAAAGTTGGTTCATATTCTTCTGGTTACTTACCATTTGACCTTTCTCCTCTCATACTTCACATCCTAAAACTATTGTCATACAGTTACTTAAGAGATGTTTCTTGAATTTCATTCTGTTAGACTTTATGCTAGGTACTGGGGATAGTATGATGAAGAAAAAAGACAACGATACTGTCCTAATGCCACTTGCTAGCAATTGGGACTGTCGACAGATACAAAATTACAGTTGGGTATAATCAGCACAGTGATAGACAATACACAGGATGTTATGGGAATAAAAGAAAGACGTTTCACCTCTGTCACATAGGGGACATTGTATTTAAGCTGAGGCTTGAAAGGTGCATAATCCCATGAAGAAAGGAAAAATGAGCATTCAAAGTGAAAGAAAAAATAAAAGCCTGAAGGTGAGACAGAGCCGTGGCTACTTCCAGAACTGGAAGGAGGTCTCTGTGACAGGGACCCTCCAGGGTGGGGATAAGGAGATCAGGCAGAAATAAGCAGCAGGCAGATAATGATAAAAGTCTATAGGTTGATGTTGACAACTCATTAAGTAAAAATCGTTAAATGGCCCCTTCTGCCAAGCATGTACAACAGGGGACCATACTGTTCCCATTTTTCAGTAAATACAAAGTTCCAGATATTGTATAAGTTCTAACAGAACTCTTCAAACGTATACAGCAAGCCCTCTGACAAATATTAAGGGCAAAACGATTTTAAGAGTAAAGGTGAAAAATAAATAATGAATTCAAAAGTCAGAGAACCAGAAATTTTTTTTTAAATGTTTTACTTATTTCCAGGAGAGAGAGAGAGAGACAGCGTGAGCAGGGGAGGGTCAGAGAGAGAGAGGGAGACACAGAATCTGAAGCAGGCTCCAGGCTCTGAGCTGGCAGTCAGCACAGGGCCTGACGCGGGGCTCGAACCCAGAACCGTGAGATCGTGACCCAAGCAAAAGTCGGACGCTTAACCGACTAAGCCACCCAGGCGCCCCGAGAACCAGAAATTTTAACATCTGCCTAGTCTGCAACTACTGGTTAGCTCTAGAACTGCTTATTCTGAAACTAAACTTGGCAGAGATTTGATTTTTCTTCAACCCCCCGTCTCTAACAATGAGAAGAAACTAAGGCATAAAGGCATAAGGCATGAAGCCATCATGTCCAGAAAGTCTGATGGATGTCTTCTGTTTTTTTCCAGGGATGCTGGAAGAGACTCTCTATTGTTCTTCAGTAGTTCCCTCATGAATAAGCACAAAGTCAAAAGGGTGGTTCGTTTGAAGCTCACTTCATTGCATCCATTTTTGTCCGTCTCACAAGTTTTTCATATAAATGTATTATGAAGATAGAACGCAATAACTTTTTTTATCTTTTGATTACCAATAATTAATCAGTTTCTACTAGTTGGTGATGTCAGTCAGGAAGTTACCCAGCAGTCCTGGCAAGAGGTGATGCATTAAGACAGTGACTAGGAGGATTGAGATAGACATATTTAATGTGCAAAACTAATGGCATATGGTGTCAAATAGATAAGAGAAAAAAGAAGAGCTCATGTTGAGATATTGGCCCTGGAAAATGGTGATGTCATTGTCTGAGTTAGGGAATATGAGGAAAAGATGAACAGATCATGCAGGAAAGTTAGTTAATTTGTTCAATTTAGTACAGTTTTTGAGGTATCTGTAGGACATACAGATGGAGATGCCCGGTGCACAGCAGGACACCTGGCTATATAGGACTGCGATGGAGGGGAGAATGTTGGAAAACCAACTGTACATCTTCTCCCAGAGTTTGAAGGCATACTTAGGCAAAAAATGATAAAGCCAAGACTGCAAGAAGCACATTCAAGGAGGGTTCTATTTGTAATTACAGAAGAGCCAAAAATATGTTTAAATATAGATGGGAAGAAAACATTATATATATAATGTTTATTTATTTTGAAAGAAAGACAGAGTGTGAGCAGGGGAGGGTCAGAGAGAGAGGGAGATAGAATCCAAAGCAGGATCCAGGCTCTGAGCTGTTAACATAGATCCTGACGCAGGGCTCGAACCCACAAACCATGAGATCATGACCAGAGCTAAGGTCGGATGCGTAACTGACTGAGCCACCCAGGCGCCTTGGGAAAAAATAGTATAAAATGAACAATTACATATTTAGGAGAAGAAATCTAATAGCACAAGGTCCTTGAGAAGACAGAAGACAATTCAGTCCCAGGGACACATGTGGAACTTGGCTTTCAATAGGAGGACAGAATTTCTCTCATTGTTATAAGAATAAGGAGGAAATAACAAATGGGCATGTGACAGATCCAGTCTTTGATCCAGCAGCAGGGAGATGAAGGCATTTTCAGGTGACAGCGCATATTTTTTTCTGTGAATAGGAGACAAGACTGAAAGTATGTCAGTAGGATGGATATTTAAAAGAGGTTTACTTGGAAATATTGCTGCAGAGAAAGAATACCATGCAAATCAAGAGACAAACTTGTTAGACAATTCTGAGGGCCCAGAATTAGTGAGACCTGAGTTTCCACTAAGATCTTTTGTTAGTTTTTTGGGGTATCTGGATGGCTCAGTCAGTTAAGCATCCCACTCCTGATTTTGGCTCGGGTCATGACCTCAGGGTTCATGGGATGGAGCCCTGTGTCGGGCTCTGCACTGATAGTGTGGAGCCTGCTTGGGATTCTCTCACTCTCTCTCTGCCTCCCTCCTTCCCATTCTCTCTCTCCCTCTACTTTATTCTCTCTCTCTTTCTCCATCTCTCTCAAAATAAATATATAAACATTGATAAAAAGATACTTTGTTAGATTTTCTCCAGCAAAAGTCCATAGCTTTTATGTTTTTATAATAATAAAAGGAATATATAAAGTTAACAGATTTGGCTTCATTTCTGAATTCTTTAGGAGTTTCCCTGTGAAGTACTATTATGAACTCTATCTTAAAGTAATGGCTAAGGATTCTGTATGAAGCTGACCTTAACATAATTCTGGAAAAATCGAGTTTTAAGGCAAATTTCTAAATCACATTTGTGATGGTTAGTTTTGTGTCAATACGGCACGACGCCCAGATATATGGTCAAACATTATTCTGGATCTTTCTGTGAGGAATTTTTAATAAGACTAACATTTAAATTGGTGGACTTGGAGGAAAACAGATTGTTCTCCATTATGAGTGTGGGTCTATCCAATCAGATAAAGGCCTGAGCAGAAGGAAAAACAGACCTGCTCCAGCGAGGAGTTCTGCCAAAAGACAGCCTTCCTGCGAGAGCTGCAGGAATGTCTCTTCCCTCGGCCTCCAGCCTACCAGTCTCCGCAATGTGTGAGCCAGTTCTTTAAAATAAATCACCTCTCTTACACATTCTCACACATCATATTGGTTCAGCTTCTCTTAAAAAACCTGCCTAATATAATGTATTTATAATTTGCTTCGTGTTTGCCCATCTCTTCAACACTTAGCTTATTTCATTTCAATGGTAATTGAGAAATTTGTTTCATCTTGCTAAATTTTCTGTGTAAGAACATAAATTTTTAATTTAGCAATACTTTATCAAATTATTAAAATAATATTAATTTTCTTCCTCTCCCATTAAGGTAAAGTTCTGCACCAACCACAGTGGTTAACGTTGTTTCAATGTTATTTTTACCCCAGAAAAAAATCTTTCCAGTTTTCTCTTTGCTTTTGCTCTAAATTATTTTAAAGTGCTCAATTTCATATTTTTTAAAATTATATTTAATGAAATATTGCTCCCGCTTTAAAAGACCAAACAGATCAACAGTTTTTATTTTGTAGTATTTTTAAAGAATTACTATGATACAATACTATGTAAAGAGATCATGTGCAAAAAAAGATGAAAGGCAGAAACCAGTATCATAAAATTTGACCATTCAATGCATGTATAAACATAAGCGTATTTTGTCATATGTAAAGTGTCAATTATTTCCTGAAAGTAATTAATACATCCCCTAGAAACAACCAACAATATTGACACACAGACCAATATAGTGTTGATAAGCAAAATAATGTATGATAATGAATTTTCTTTTTTTTCCAAAAATTTTAACATTTATTTATTTTTGAGAGACAAAGCATGAGCAGGGGAGGGCAGAAAGAGGGGGAGACACAGAATTGGAAGCAGGCTCCAGGCTCTGAGCTGTCAGCACAGAGCCTGACGTGGGGCTTGAACTCACAAACTGTGAGATCATGACCTGAGCCGAAGTTAGCTGCCTAACCAACTGAGCCACCCAGATGCCCCGAGAATGAATTTTCTATCTTGTCTATGTGGCATTGTTTTGAAAATTAACAATCTTACAGAAACATGAAAATTTTATTAGAAAAGTAATTTCTTCCATTGACATGAAATTTGTCACAGTTAATTTTTAAAAATATGTAATAGTAGGATGTCTGCTTTTCACGCGTCTTCATTTAACTTTGATAAATAGCATTTCATTTTAAATATATACTGTGATTCCACTATATGACTTATCACTTTTTTCAAATAATCTTTATAGTTATGACATGTTAAAATACATGGCACTTTGGGTCTAATAGTTGTCTTCTAGTTAAAACTGTTGGCAAATCATTTGTTATTAATTCAACTTTCTTTCCATCAGATACATTCCCAAAAGTTACAGCTAGTTCTGAACAGCTTTTCAAATCTTATCATCATTTATTATTTAATAAGTTTCTAATTTTATTTATTTATTTTTTAGTGTTTATTTTGTAGCAGAGAGAGACAGAGTGTGAGCAGGGGAGGGGTAAAGAGAGAGGGAGACACAGAATCTGAGGCAGGCTCCAGGCTCTGAGCTGTCAGCACAGAGCCCAATGTGGGGCTCAAACTCACAAACTGTGAGGTCATGACCTGAGCCAAAATCAGACACTTAACCAACTGAACCACCCAGGTGCCTCTAATTTTATTTAGTATCTATTTGTTACTTTATGATTCATGACAGTGAAGACAGAGATTTATAACAATAAAGAAAGAGGTTTATGACAGTCATAAAATTGTCTTTATTCCAAGTTGTCCCAGCTTCATCATGTTAACTTAAAGGTAAACTTAATTGTTATATATATTAATATATATATTTCCAAAGACATGCCAAGAATATTGCCCTAGGTTTCCTCAAGAAGCCGATGAGATGATAATAATAATAATTTGTTAGCAACAGTTTTGCCACAAGTTGGATATTTACTTAATTTCCATGCATCAGAATCTGCAGCTTTACATAGCATACATTCTTTGCAGACGTTGTGATAACACTACCCTATTCTGTCTCAGTTTGTTTCTCCTCCTCTTCATCTTCTTCACCAGGACAATCTTAGTTTCCTATTCTCTGAGGTCTAAAAGAAAGATGAGGGGCACCTGGGTGGCTCAGTTGGTTAACCATCTGACTCCTGATTTCGGCTCAGGTCAGTTTGTAGCC
>NW_027530330.1:517214-665500 GCF_008692635.1 Crocuta crocuta | reverse complement strand
GCTCTAGCAGCACAGAGCCTGCTTGGAATTCTCTCTCTTCCCCCCTCTCTCTCTGCCCCTTCCTTGTTCTCTGTCTTTTAAAATGAATAAATAAACTTAAAATAACTAACTGGGTAACTTTCTTAAAAAAAGTAAAGGAAAGATGAAATTTTAAATTAAGAATTAGAGAAATGTGGTATGTATAGGAAAAACAATGCCTTTATATTCTCTTCACATAAAAGTTTAGAAAGCACAGTGTTCTGAGAATAATTGTGTAGTGATGTTCTGTTGAAACAGTGAAATTTACCTGGTGTCTTTGGCACGTACTTCAGTCATTTGCATCTAAATGAAGACACACACACACACACACGCACACACACTAAATAAGTAAATAAATAAATAAATAAATAAAGCCACATAACTAGTTTTTTGTATAAACTAAATTACAGGTTCACAGAGAAAATGTCCATAAACAACTCGGCTTTGCTTCACAGAGGGAATCAATTACATTCCATATATGTTAAAGAAATTGGTTATTATTATATCAGAGAGTAAAAATATAAATTATTATAATCCATTTAGAATAAATATTGAATGCTTTCATGTATGAAAGAAAACTTCTATTATTTTCTCTGAAGGAAATTAAAATGAACTGGGCATTCCTTAGCTTTGAGTTACTTAAAAATGAGTTGGAATATTCTCATGCAAACCACAATTTAAAAATAGTGGCTAAAAATAATTATAAGCACAGTCTAAGGGATTGGGGGAAGATTATTAGTGTCCTCAGCATCCCACTCAAAAATGTTTTCGCAATTTATTTTACCTATTCCCTCATTTTGTAAATGGATTTAAATATGTCAATAGAGAGAATTAAAGTTTATATCACATTAATAGCACTGTTGTCGAGTCTTTATAAGAAGGTCAAAAGAGGCACTTTGATAAGGAAAATGAAAGTATTGAAAATGTTCTAAATAGGTTTGCTTATAAAAGAACAAACAGTAAATAAAAAGAGACAATAGCTGTGAAGGACATAGTTGGAACAATTTAAAGTATATTATTTGTTTGGGAGAAAAGAATGATCTTTTAGATTTTTTTAAAATCCATTTTGAGACTTGGACAAGAAAAAAGAAAAAAAACTATTTGCAAAACGGTTGAAAATTTCAATAATACTATTTTTGGCATTCCAGAAATTCTTCCTACTTTCTACTCTACTGTAATTAATTCCCTTCTCTAATTAATCACTCCTGATAGCCTACGACATGCTAATTCTTATTTTTCATCTTAAAACAATTTTTAATTCTGTTTTTCTCACTCTGTACCCATTGCTTAGTCTCCTTTGCAGCTAAACTTTCAATTATTTTTAAAAAATTTTTAATTTATTTTGAGCGATAAAAAGCGAGCAAGGGAGGGGCAGAGAAAAAGAGAGAGAATCCCAAACAGAATGACCACTGTCAGCACAGAGCCCAATGTGAGTCTTGAACTCAGAAATTGAGATCCTGACCTGAGCCCAAATCAGGAGGTGATTGCTTAACCCACTGAGTCCCCCAGGCACCAGCACATTTTTTTTTTTTTTTTGAGTATTCAAAACACATTGTCACTTATCCCACTCTGTCTTTATCCTCCCCTGACTTGGCTGTTCATCCCCCAATCCACAGGAATCTCTCTTCACCTTCCCTGAACTAAATGAAATCATCACGTCTCAGGCTTGCACAAAAGTACACTCACCTGAACTCACTACATTTCCTTCACTTGGCATTTAGGACTCACACCTTCTCTCAGCTCTCCTGCTGCCTTACTAGTACTTCTAAGTGTTTTTGCTGGTTTCTCTCCATTCTCTGCTTACATATATTTATATATTCTGCTTATATATTCATATATATATATATATTCTGCTTATATAATATATATAAATGTAATATATATTCTGCTTATATAATATATATAAATATATTATATATATATATTCATGATACTTAATAAGGATGGTAAAGCAGGCTTTATTCAAGAAGGATATCACATTAGGCACAGGGACCACTACAACGGAATCTTGCTTCAAGGAGAGATTGCCTGCAATTCCAAATACAACATGGGCAAGAAGGAATTTCTAGCCACAGAGCAGGGCAGGAGTCGTTGAATAGAAAATTACTAAGATAAAGCATCAGAGTCGACAAGCGATTTTAGCTAAACCAACAGAATTTTTAAAATTTTTTAAATGTTATTTATTTATTTCTGAGAGAGAGAGAGACAGACAGCATGAGCAGGGGAGGGTCAGAAGAGAGAGGGAGACACAGAATCCGAAACAGGCTCAGGCTTTGAGCTAGCTGTCATCACAAAGTCCCGTGCGGGGCTCGAACCCACGAACAGTGAGATCGTGACCTGAGACCGAAGTCGGATGTTTAACCGACTGAGCCACCCAAGGGCGCCATAAACCAACAGGATTTTTGCTGACAGCACACCAGGGGAATCAAATATCAGTAGCAGGTGGTGGGGAATGAGGAATCCAGTTAGATATCGGGGGTGATCAGATATCAAGGGATTCTAGCTAAACTGACCTGGCAGGATTCTTGCTAAAATTGAACAATGTGCAGATGAATTTAAAAGCTGAAAAGTCAGGGATTAATGAAAAAGTTCAGGGGAGACTGAGTAGAGTTTGGTAAAAGAAAGAATCTTTGTCATGCGTAATTTCTAAACATTTGACTAGTTAAGACTAAGGCTAGAGTTGGGTCGCCTGGGTGGCTCTGTTGGTTGAGGGTTCAACGTCCGCTGAGGTCATGATCTCACAGCTCGTGGTTTTGAGCCCCAAGGTTGCATCGGAAGCTGATAGCTCAGAGAC
This sequence comes from Crocuta crocuta, assembly GCF_008692635.1. Taxonomy (NCBI): domain Eukaryota; kingdom Metazoa; phylum Chordata; class Mammalia; order Carnivora; family Hyaenidae; genus Crocuta; species Crocuta crocuta. The sequence continues at coordinate 662,688 of NW_027530330.1, read as the reverse complement.
TGGAGCCTGCTTTGGATTCTGTCCCCTCTCTCTCTCTGACCCTCCCATGTCACACTCTGTTCTCTCTCTCTCTCAAAATAAATAAACATAATAACAAAATTAAAAAAAAAAAAGACTTGGACTAGAGTTGAGGACTAAGCTAGGATTAGTACTCACTCAGCCTTGGCTCTTTCTCTTTTTCTATGGCTACATGCGCTTGATGCCCTTCCCATGTCACAACTGTGCATGTCTCAAGTCCCTCTTCTGAACTCTAGCCCTATATCTGCCACCCTACTAATCTTCCTTTGATGTTTAGGCATTTCAAAGTACAGGAGAAAAACCAAACCTACCATCATTTCCCTTCCCCCAAACCAAAAACCTATGATCTTGTCCCTTCCCCCAAACCAGCCTTAACATTCAGCAATTTCATTGCTGAGGGCAAATCTGACAGTCCTCCCTTACTTATCTCACAGTCTCCAGAAATTACTTAGGCTCTTCTCCAGAACATATCCAAAACCTGACTAATTTTCACTCCCTTCATGTAGTCATGTCTTACCGGAATGACTGCAATAGTCTTCAAAGAAGTCTTCCTGCCCTTTCTGTTCACCTCTTCTAGTCTATTCCCAACAACACAGTAAAATGAGCCTTTGAGAATGGAGATAAACAAGATAAAATTTTTTGCAACCATCATGTCAAGATGAAAATCCCACAAAACAGAATGGTTACCTCACCCAGAACCTATGATTTTGAGAAGCATAGCTAAAAACCCCACCCATTACATGCCATAAATACTTCTTGGACTCAGATTGGAATTAAATAGAATTTTTAGTAAGATACGGAAAGCATTAGCATCATCCTACATTTTTTAAAAAATTAGATGCATTGTAGGATCTAAAACATTATTGGTAACACACATGGAGATAAGCAATTAAACTGCTTCATTTCAAAATGTTTATTACTGTTATTATTTTAATTGATCACTGTAAAAACATTGACCCAATAGAGCTAAAGACATGTATTTGCGCAATCCTTAGGCTTATAGCTGTATTGTATCTTGCCTTTCTTTGGCAAAGTTACAGTTTACAAAAACTATCAAAATTTCTTCTCCTGACTCACCGGTGGAGAATATATATCAGTTATTGTGCTAAATATCAGCACATATACTTCAGCAGATGATGTACGTGTCGGATGCGAGGTATTATACAACAGCAGCATTCTGTGTTAAAAATAAGCCCAGATATAAAAGTCCATTTATACCTTTATTACAGATGAATTTCTGATTTGACCTTAACAGTCAAAAATAGAAATAGATTAAAAAGCAAGATGATTCAGTGTCTGTGTCAATGGCTTTGCAATCTCTCCCAAAATGTCTTTCAGTCACATAAAAGTTGACGAGAGATGTGGTGTGCTTTAGAGAGGGTGCCCCACACTTGTAGCCAGAAGATCTGGGATGGTATGCTGGTTTTCTAGCTCTAAAAGGAAGAACATAAGATAACTGTCATGTCACTTTCCTCATCTGTGTATGGAAAATAATAAAATTTTCTCTATATAACTAATAAGACTGTAAGGAGTAATTTAGCAGTTTTTAGAAAAAAATGCATTTATATTAGTTCAGTATATGATTATAAGTGAATCTTGGCTTTAAGTTCTTCAACTGCATATATATTGTATATCTATATTATATGTAGATATATTCGTTCCAGGGTCTGTTTAAAAAATTTAACTCAGGGCGCCTGGGTGGCTCAGTCAGTTAAGCGTCTGACTTTGGCTCAGGTCATGATCCTACAGTTCATGGGTTTGAGCCCTGCATCAGGCTCTGTGCTGACAGCTCAGAGCCTGGAGCCTGCTTTGGATTCTGTATCTCCCTCTCTCTCTGCCCCTCCCCTGCTCATGCCCTCTCTCAAAAGTAAACATAAAAAAAAAAACTAAAAAAAATTTTAACTCATATGTATAAAATGCACCTTACTTTGATTCTTTGGAGTGAAATAGAAAAGAAACTAAGGTGGAAAAAGGAAGGTGAAAAATGAATTTAAAAAAATAAAATATTTCTAAGTGTTTTCTTGATATACTCCATTATGTATTTAGTAATTTTGTCACTGAAAAAGAATAACGTCAGAAAATTGGCTGCATAAAAAGCACAGTAAAATAATACTAATTGTCATTTCAAGAAATCTTCTGTTTTTTTTTAATTTCTGATGCACGTGCATCTAATCCTCCAATATATTCATGGAAATAAAATTAGTCAAATGTCAAATGGATAAATTAAATTTTAACAAACATTCATTGGCATGGTCAAATATAGCACTTAGTCATCCCCCATTATAATGAATATTCTAAAGAGAAAACATAGGACTTAACTGTTTAAGTCATCATGCAAATTATTTTTCATTTTTAGGAAACAGGCAGATCTCACAGGCTAGAAAGTTAACCATGCTTAACCTATAGAACAATAGTGTAGTCCCTCACAAAGAATTATGAAATCTCACACAAACATTATTTTTGGAAAATAATACAAGATTATAATTTATGTATAATAATTCTTAGCTGTTTTCCTCATTTCAGACATAGCACTTAATATTCAAAATTTGTAAACATCTACCAACAAAGGCCTTATAATCAATATATAGAAAAAATATCATCCATAGGAAATGATTTCAAAGTTAAACTAGTGGAATCTATGGAGCACTGTAAAAATGTAACACATTCATATTAATAATAATGATTTCTAATTGGCAAATGCTTTCAAAATTTGAGGGAAGTGATAGCTGAACAGTGGTATCTAGTGTAATGCCAAAAAGCTAGATTTAGCCCAGAAGACAGAACAATTAAGAAAAAAGTAGGGGTGGCTGAGGGGCTCAGTTGGTTAAGGATCGGACTTCACCTCAGGTCATCATTTAGTGGTCCCTGGATTCAACCCTTTTGTTAGGCTCTGTACTGGCAGTGCAGAGCCTGAAGCCTACTTCAGAGTCTGTCTCCCTCACTCTTCCCTTCCCCTGCTCACAATCTGTCTCTCTCTCAAAAATAAATAAAACATTTAAAAAAAAACATTAAAAAAAGTGAAGAAAACAAAGGCGTAGAAATGTTTATGTGTCAGAGGCTTAATGTACAATAAAGAGCCCAAATTTGCCTAAAAGAGTTAATATATGGCCATTATAAGAGATAGATATGGGCATATAGCCTGGAGATAACTTGAAGAGGACCTAGAACAAAAGCATCTTTAAATCGGGAAAGTAAATATAAAGTTATCAAATAATCCTTGAAGGAAAAAAAAATGTGTTTTTGTCTAGGTCTGAGCCTGAGGCTTTTACTTTCTAAAAAATCACAAATTAAAACTGTGATCTACTGAACACATCCATTCTTCCTGTTTATAAAGGAAAGTGAGTATTGTAACTGCAATGGTACTTTGTTTGACAATGTCAAATTAACATATTACCTCTGCTGGGACTTTTAAAGTTCAATTAAGCTGTTTCTTTCCAGCAGGCATCCAAGCTGGAAGCTAAAGACTAGTATTTTCTCAGTAGGTCTAGTGTGGAAGCTCCTAAATTCAACAACTTCATCCACAATCCCCACTGGCTTTTAATGCTGCATCTTGATGGGAAATTAGTTCCAGCAGCATAATTCTCTTAGCTCCTGTCCCTCTCACTGACATCAAGCCTCTTACGAAAGTCTTGAAAATTTTGATTTTATTTAAGTAGTTATTCTTATTCATTGGGTTTATATTGGCCTAACTGGGAAACCATAACCTATTAACCGAATAGTGGAAGCCACAGTGTTGTCATAGTGCATGTACAGCTGTTTTGGTTACCACAGTGTAGGACAACTTTTAGAAATAGTTTAAAAATGTATTGCAGCTTTATGGTATAAAGTTTCCAATCATGCTCACCATGTGACTATTTGGATCCACTGCTTTAAAACTGTGGCTCNAAAAAAAAAAAACAAAAAACAAAAAAAACTGTGGCTCTCCAATGTTAGTATCTCAGCCTTATCTAGTGAACTTGTTAAACACAGTTGGCTGGGCCTCATGCACAGTTTTGGATTTAGTAGGTTTGGGGTGGAATCCAAAGATTTGCATTACCAGAAGGTTCTCAGACAAAACTCATGGTGTTGTTCTGGAGGATACACTTGGAGAAACAGTACTTTAAAATCTGTTGACTTTATGCTAGGGGTATGATGTTAAGATAGACACTTGGTTTCTTGGAGACTCAGTTTCTACCCTCTTTATCCAGTAAAAGTATAATTATCTCAAGACATTGTTTTGAGAATTAGGATACAATATGTAAATGGTTCAGCAGAGATTCTGACACATAACTGATCATTAGTAAACACTAACTGCCACTCTTTCCACTTCTAAAGTTCACCGTTACATAATGACCAGCTCACACTCATAAGAGAAGAAAAATACTGGTAAAATCACCACTTAGTTGTCCTCTTTGGAGGTATGGGAAGAGGGAAGTCTTAAATCAATGTTGAGGCAGAGACTGGCATCTGCTGGAAGGCTCAAGGTCTTCCTTCCCTCCAGCCACAATGCTAATTATGAGGTGAATATGTTGTTCATTAATGAGAATCAGCTATACTAATGATTTCTTCATGACTTGTGAATATATTAAGTTTCAAATCTGTTCATTATTCATTTAGTAATGTGTGTGTGTGTCTGGGTGTGATCACATCAACTACGTATCAGAAACGGTTCTAGGAAATATAACAATAAACAAGACTAGAGGAAATTTTTTTATTTGAAGTACACAGTACGAAGCAGGTGGAAGTGTCCTAAGTAGCTAAAACAAAGTTCAGTGAAGCAAGAGACTGTGGCTGGATAAAGGGACCTTTTTTTTTTTAATCGAGTGGTCAAGGACAATCCCTCTGGGAAGGTGCCTTGGAGCATGGCTGAGAGAATGAGCAATGTTGAAATCAGGAACAAGAGCATTTTGAATAAAATAGAGCAAGTTTAGGGGCTCTTGGGTTGAAGCAAACTTGATGTGTTTGACAAAACTTGTACCACGTAGAAGACAAAGAGGCAACTATAGAACTCAATGAACAATATGGAAAATAGGGCTCCTTGTGAGTCACTGTTTCAAATATTTCCATGGGAAGCTTGGTTCTTACATCATTTAGGAAAGCTCAGGATGGCAATGGTTACAAACAAAACAAACAAAATAAAACAAAGAAGCTCAGTATTTCAAACTGATCGAGTTTATTTCTTGCTCATGTTATGTATCCATTGTAAGTAAGCAGGAAGTATTACTCATGTGTATCACTTTGTCTATCATGTCACCCAGGCTGACAAGGCTTTATTCCAATACTAGTTTCCACAACCACGGGGAGTAGGAAAAAAGAAAATGAGAACCCATACATTGACTAATAAAACTTCTTGGGATCATTTGAGTTCAGTAAATGTAATTTATGGCCTATTGTGGAGGCCAAGCACTTCTTCCCATTGCATCCTGGTGTTGGAGTCTAGGGGAAACACAACATAGTCACACACTGGATGGAACAATACTTTACCTACCAGAGAAAAGAAAGAACAAGGTCAGCTTCAGTAGGGGAGGTGTAGTCTAGTGTGTATGTCTGGTCCCCTTGCATGAGAAGACCACGCAAGAACAGAGAGACACAAAGTAGATAGATAGCAACAGCCTTAAAGTTATGTATTTAGAAGTTAAACAAATCATTACAGCTTGTCATATAATTATGCTAATTAACAAGGTATTCATGTAATTTACATATGGGAAAGATGCAAATAAATCAAAGCCAAGACGTAGAGAACAATTGTGAATTTCATCCACCGGGAAAGAAAATATGATAATGCAAACTATAACTTACATCAATAGGTCAATATAATAAAGTTTTCAACAATGTGACTTATATTTCAACTTTGTCAGTAATGTATTTGTTTATATAAAATTAGGTATAATCGATAAAGCATCATTCCATTTCCTCATAAATGCAACTTTCTGGCCAAGTCCAATTTACATCAGCAACTCTGGGATTGCATTATGTTAAGATACATAAATATTTTCCTGCAAATATTGGTTTTGCCTACGGAGAGCTCAGAGATTTTATTTTGAAAGATGATGTGTTCTTCCTTTCTAGTTTGTCATAGAATTTCATTAAGCTACTCTTATTGTTGTTTCTCTTTGCTTCCACATAATCCCCTCCAGTTTTGATAAGCGTTATCTATAAATGTGCTTGAGAGAGCAGATGGTGCTTCCTGAGAGACAGGCTAGATTCATTAATCATGAGGAAAGAGATAGATTTAGATATTTCATTTTCTTTTTTGATGCATTCTATTTTAATAGAAAGAAATGATTTCATAAAGCTGTATTTGGGTCGTATTTGTACAAACACACTTGTCACAATTAGTCACATGCATAATTTCCCTGTTTTGTAATATTCGGAAAGGTTCTACATGCTCTTAAATCCTGTTTACAATTTAAAGAAAAAAGAAGAAAAAACTATTCTTGCACTGCTTAGAACTGAATTGAAGGTAGATACATAAAGTATATGACTGCCTCTGCTCAGAAAGAAAAAAAAGTTTCAATATATAAACCTAGTTATTGACTCTCATTACTTCTATAATATGCTTCTTTCATTTGCATCAGGATTATCAGTATAAATAAAATATAGGCTGCATGGTTAAATGTGACTGGGAATTGTGATAACAGAAACTAGCATACTGCCTTATATTCAAACAGGGATAGCTGTAATACACAGGTATGTCCCAACACAAGTAAATATGGTGTGTGTGTGTGTGTGTGTGTGTGTGCACTTACTATATGGCAACATAAATTTGGATATATATAAATATATATTTCCTTGAAGTGAGAGAAAAAAAACATCTACCATTTTGTCCTAGAGTACTTGATAACCTGTATGTGAATATTTCATAATTTTAGAGAAATGAAATTTGTTGCTGAAACTACTCAGAAAAAAATGAATGTCAAAAAACAAAAAAAAAGGTAATGAAATAACAAAGAAAACAGGAAGTGCCCTTGCTTTGATTTCCCAGAGAATGAAAATGCAGAGAGGGAGATGAAGACATTCAGAAGCTCTTTTCTTTAAATGGTGAAGTAAAAATGTTTATTCTTATAATATGCAAAAATAAAAACGGGCATGTAAAAGTTATTCGATAATTTGCATTTTTGCTTAATGTTATCCTTAACTATATTATCTATGTTTTATATCATAGAGCTTGAAGGATTTCTATAAGCTTATATAAATCTAATAATCATTGAAGGAATGAGCATAATAATAGATAAGTTAAATATAATTAGATTGTCTTGTTAGGTGAGAGAGAACCAGAGCATGAGTGGAGGAAGAGGAAAGAGAGAGGGTGCTGGAGTCCAGCTCTGGCTGGGCCCAGGGGTCCCTGAAGGATGGACGGTGTCAGCAAGGGAGGGAGTAAGAGAGCCATGAGAATCTTTCTGGTCACCAGACAGGCATCTCTGCCCTGTTGGTTTTGGTGTCTTTATTTATAGGTCAAACGTTAACATGGCATCAGAAAATGGAATTTTTACAATGGCTAGTTCTCTGTGATATGATGTTTTGGAAAATGTACAGAAACAGGTTTTACAGAAGTTTTCTTGCAGAACTACCCCAATTATAGTGAGGTTGAGTAACTAAGAAAGTAACAGGGTGTTCTTAGTGAAAAACAGGATAACATACACATTTTAATAACACCAAGGTTAAATCATAGGTTTATAGATACTCTTATCCATCCTCACCACAGCTGCCAGTGTAAGGGAAGGTGTTTGTGGATTGTAGGCCTTAGGGAAGGGACTGCTATACATCATCAGTTAGCAAAGGTATATGTGGTAACTTATGTTCTGCCCTTATCTGTTCCTTCTCTCTAAGTTAGGATCTTTGTCTCTGGGCAAGACTTGATTTTCCAGTTATATGCTTTATGGCCCCAGAAAGCCAACCATATCTTTAAAGAGTTTAGCTCATATACAATACATAGAATAGCCTCTTTGAGTGCATTTACCTTTGTGTCTAGTTTTATGATTTCTTGAAGAGCTAGAGCATGAGAGACATTTTTGGTTAGCTGATTTACATGATGAGCTATATGAACCTCTTGGACTAACACAACCGTAGAAACAGAATTGTACACGTAAAGGTCAATCTTTTATGAGTAAGAGTCATTAGCCTGTTTATGGCTCAAGGGAAGTATGGAAGAAAATAGGACCTGCCGGAGACACAATGTCTGTTCCCATAATCAAAAGAAGTTCCCACAGTAAGTTCCTTCACAAGGTGCAGTTATCATACCAGGGCCGGAATAAAGGGACAAGTCACTCCCAATACTAATCAACAAGGTACCTTAGGGGTAAGTGCTCAAGCAGAAATAATTGAGTGGGGGTGGATATCAGTCATCATCTGATTGGCAAGAGACCGTGCAAACTTGCTTTAAGCTCACCAGGAGCTTTCTCAACTAGTGGGCTCCAAATGGCTCCCAACAAGAAGGAGCCACAGAATCCAAAGCAGGTTCTAGTCTCTGAACTGTTAGCACAGAGTCTGACAGAGACTTCAACCCATGAACCATAAGATCATGACCAGAGCTGAAGTCAGATGGTTAACCAACTGAGCCACCCAGGCACCCCTGTCTTACTAGGTTTATAATGGCTTTTCCTAATGAAATATAAGGAAGTAACCTAAGCATTATTTTTGATATTTGTCCCAAATAAGCAAGGGTCCACTTAGTGTATCAATCTCTATAAGATATTGTAAAGTAACAATCAGAGCAAAATATACATTTTAACATAATTTATTTCAATTTGATTCAGATCAACCTATGTTAATTTACCCAGTACTAATTATTATAATGGCAACAGATAAGAATTTATCAAAAGTGAAGGGAAAATAAAAGAAGCTCTCAAACAAAAATTGAGAGAATTTGTTACCTGTAGATCTTCCTTTCAATAAATATCTCTCTGAAGTTCTTGCAAGAGTAGAAAAATGATATAGATAAAAAACTCAAGATATACATAAAGAAGGGAAGAGTATGAGAAAAGGAATAAATGAAGATAAAACAAAATCTTACTTTCCTCATTCTCAAATTATATGATAGGTAACTGCTACTTCAAAATAGTAATAGATATAATGCATGTTCCTATGGGTAAGTAAAATAAACAACAGCAATAGGGACAGGAGGGAGGTATGTATTGGGAATAATTTGTTGTAAGTTATCTGTATCAACCATGAAATGTCACAGTGTTATTAGAGTGGACTAGATTAGTTGTAAAAGTATGTTGCCAATCCCCAAACTTAAATGAAAAAGAAGTAAACTTGATATGTTAAGAGATGAGAGAAAATGGAATCATATAAAATGCTCATTAAAACTAGAGAAGCCGGAAAACAAAGAGAAGAGAAAAAATGAGACAGAGAAGTGTGAGAAATAGAAAATAGCTATAAAGTATAGTGGATACTCAATTACATTAATAAACACTTTAAATGTAAATGATCTAGGGGCACCTGGGTGGCTTAGTCGGTTAAGTGTCCGACTTCAGTTCAGGTCATGATCTCACGGTTCGTGGGTTCGAGCCCCGTGTTGGGCTCTGTGCCGACAGATAGCTCAGAGCCTGGAGCCTCTCTTCAGATTCTGTGTCTCCCTCTCTCTCTGACCCTCCCCTGCTCATGCTGTCTCTCTCTCTCCCTCAAAAATAAATAAAACATTAAAAAAAAATTTAAAAATGTAAATGACCTAAATATACCAATTAAGAAACTATGATTGTCAGGTGGATCTATTTTTCTTTTTTAAAGACCTAACCATTCTTTGGCTATAAGGAACCCATTGTAAGGATAAAAACACAGAGTGGTTAAAAATAAACAGATGGAGAGGCATCTGGGTGGCTCAGCCGGTTAAGCATCTGACTTCATCTCAGGTCATGATGTCATATTTCATGGGTTCAGGTCCCACATCAGGCTCTGTGCGGACAGCTCAGCTGAAGCCTGCTTCAGATTTTATCTCTGCCTCTCTCTCTCTCTGTCAAAAATAAATAAACATTATTTTTTTAAATATAAAAAAGTAAACAGATGGAGAAAAGTGTACCATGATAAAAGTACTCAAAAGAAACGTAAAATTACATTAATTTCAGACAAAGTTGACGAGAATAATTAAAGGAAGCATTAGCCCCCAACGTGAGGCTCGAATCCAGGACCCATGAGATCATGACATGAGATGAAGTGCGATACTTAACCAACTGAGCCCCTCAAGGACCCCTACTTTTTTTTTTTTTTTTANTCTCTTCCCCTACTTTTTTTTTAAACTATTCTGTCTTCTTGGCTAAATCTAGCTTTTTGACATTACACTAGACAGCACTGTTCAGCTATCACTTCCCTCCAAATTTTGAAAGCATTTGCCCTTTGGAAATCATTATTATTTTTACAAATGTGTTACATTTTTACAGTTCTCCATAGATTCCACCAGTTTAACTTTGAAATAATTTCCTGTGAATGACATTTTTCTTATAATCATTGTAAGGCCTTTGTTGGTAGATGTTTACCAATTTTGAATATTAAGTGCTACATCTGAAATGAGGAAAACAGATAAGAATTATTACACATAAATTATAATCTTTTATTATTTTCCAAAAATAATGTTTGTGTGAGATTTCATAATTCTTTGTGAGGGACTACACTATTGTTCTGTAGCGTAAGCATGGTTAACTTTCTAGCCTGTGAGATGTGCCTGTTTCCTAAAAATGAAAAATAATTTTCATGATGACTTAAACATTTAAGTCCCAAGTTTTCTGTCATAATATTCATTATAACAGAAGATGACTGAGTGCTATATTTGATCATGCCATGAATTAAGGGGTTAATGCTCCATGAAGAAATTTTAATCTATAATTGGTATGCATTTAGCAACAGAAGATCAAAATAGGCCAGGCAAAACTGTGACATCACTGCAAGAAGCAACAAACTCACTATTATACTTGAACCTTTCAAACAACACTATCTGTAATTGATAGATTAAGTAGCAGAAAATTAGGAAGGATATAGTTAAATTGAAGAGCAACACCAACCAAATGGATCTAATTGACATTTGTAAAATACTTGATCTAATAACAGCAATATGCACATTCTTCTCAAGTTCACATGGAACATTCACAAAGACAGAACGGGGTCATAAAATGCACCTTAACAAATTCAATAGAATAGAAATAATATAAAGTATGTTTTCAGGCTATAATAGAATTAAACTAGAAAGATAGCTGGAAAATTGCAAAATATTTGGATATTAAATACATCAAAATAACACATAGGTCAAAGGAGAAGTCTCAAAGGAAATTTTAAAAAATTATTTGTACTAAAAGAAATGAAAATAAAATTTATGAAATGCTGTGAAAGCAGTGCTTATGAGGAAATCTAGAACACTGAATATATATTAGAAAAGAAAGATGTGCATACAGTAATCTAAGCTTCCATCTCAGAAAATGAGAGAAAAAGAGCAACACAAGCCTAAAGCAAAGAGAAGAAAAGAAATATGAATAATTAGGAGGAATCAATAAAATTATAAACAGGAAATGAAATCCAAAGCTGGCCCTTTATGTGATATTGGCAATTTACATTGCTTTCCTGGGTCTCAGTTTCTCTGAGTGAAATGGGAATAATAATCTAAATAACTTTTAGACTGTATGGAACAGAAGATCAAATACAAAATCATATGGCACATACTAGGAGCAAATTAGATTTTTGGTATTATCCTTTTTAAGACTGTTCTACGCTAGACATTGATGTTGATAACAGATAAGATGGAGACAAATTCTTACAGTACTCATTTCTATGAAATATTAAAAACAGGGGGATTGAAAAATGTCTATTGTATTTCTAGATGTAACACTTGTTGCTGTATTACTTGTATACTTGCACCTAAACACTTGTTACTGTAAAACATCATATGATTTCAAATTTGATCTCTGAACACTGAAAAAGCTTAATTCCAATAATAGATTTATAAAATCTTTGTTGAAACCGTAACTATAGAAAGTCTCAATCTTCTAAAGCATTTATTAGATGGGTTTATCTTCTGTAGCTACTTTCTGGAATAATCTCACAGATAAAGCACTGTGATTGTGTATATAAAAATATGAAAGTTACAAGGTGACAGCTGTGCGTATTGATGTCTTTATATTAAGCTTCCTAGAAAAAGAACTTTTGATGACACAATTTTTTAACAGAAATAGATGAAGATTCAGTGTTTTTTAAAAATTTTCTTTATAATAAGCTGTCCCCAAAGATTCAGTGCTTTCAACAGTAAAAAGCCTGCTGATCACATGACTGATGCAGAGCACTCAGATCCAGAGGGTGAGCAGGCGTGTTTGATGTCCCTGCATTGAACTCAGAGGACAGAGAACCAGACAAATCCAATTACTGAATTTATAATTCAGTAACTAGCTTCCCCTCCCTAACCCAATAATCGTATCAGCTCAGATTCTATTTAAAGAAGCACACACAAATATTTTTCCTTTTACCATATGTTGTTATAAATGAACCAAATGGCAGCATTAAATATAAGATACTGGCTTACAAAGTATACTTAGACGACTTTAAAATTAAATATTTAAGGCCAATTAATTTCTCTTTTGGTGAGTGGTATTCACCTTTATAATGAGTTTGTTCATGATAATTTCACAGACTTTATAGGGACTGGCGCATTACTACTAGAACAGCTAGCAGGGAAAGCATCCTACTGTTCAGGCAGATGATGTAGCCTCTGTGGGCTTTGATTTCAGGGTTGTGGGGAACATCCTGATCCCACGTCCTTTCTCCCAAATGCCATGAAACCAGTGCAAATTTTTAGCAGGAGTGAAAGCTGGTCATAAAACATACTCTTGGAAAATGAGAAATGTGAAATAATTTTCAAATTAAAATATAAAGTAATATTCAACCTATTTCCCATAGGAAATAGAGAAGGAAATACTGAGAACAATACGAAAGGAGAGAAGTACAAATCACTAAAGACGTATGAAAAGAAACAAAACGGTACAGAAAGCAAAGTTGGGAAGTTTGGAAAACAAACTTCTCTTTTTTATACATTATGTTGATGTCATGTCATGTCATGTTATGTTTTCCACATAATCCTTGAACATGGATTTTTTTTAAAATTTAGAGACAGTTTATTCATTATTTTCTGGAATTTGAGGAGCAAAATTGTGACTAATAGGACATTTTCCCAGGTGATTATTTTAAAGGTAGGGGGTAGAAATGGAGTGACCGTAAAAAGACAGAAAGTTACAAAGGCCATACAAACTAAAGTGTGTAAGAAATATACTTGTTGGACGTTAAGTGAGAGTTTGATAAAGGGGGTAGAGGATTGTTTATGCAGAGCTAACCAAACAGGTAAGCGTCTCCTGGAACCTATATGAACAACTTTTTTTTACACAGTCAAGCTTTCTTGGGGTGATGTGGACAATGGCAGTAGGTTTTCAACTATTTAAAAATATAATGTAGTGTTGTCTTAATGTAACACTAGATGAGGAGCTGATACTCTTATATTTTAATTCAGACTCCATTTGGGACTCTATGACCATGAATAAAAGTGCCTATTTCCCCGTGGCAGTAATGTCTGCCTCTACGAATATAATAGGGGTTTTTATAAAGACAAATATATAAACATGTTTACCTCTTTGTAAAGTGGCTTATTAAATTCAAGATATCATTCTTCTCTGTATTCTTTAGGCATAGTCCCCTTGGTTTAATTTTCATTTTGGTTGACTCTCTCCAGGTGTGGCTGACTAAACATTCTTCTTTAAATAATGAGATCTTGAAACTCTGAAATTGCGCAAAATCTCTAGAATGACTCTTGAAGAGTAATTTGACTTTATTCAACTTGGAAGTCCCACTTATTTGGTAAACAATTTTGTTTCTGGTGTTATTGTTTAGAGTTGAACACTGCCTGGAACTAGAAGGCATATTTTCTAAGAAATTTGAAGTCAGTAACTGATTTACTGGCATTAGAGCCATAGAAAGGATAATATAGCCACTTTGCCCAAGGTGTGCCTGTGCTACTTTGTTATTTATGAGTCACTGGCACTGTTGGAAAACAAACAGCTGCATCAGTATTTTCCTGGATATTAAAGTCACTTTTATTGATGCTTCTGAACTTGATGTATCATCTCAAAGGGACACTGCAAACAAAGCCCTTGTAAATATACAATTTATTACCAAGGAATCTATTTAATGAAAATGTCTGCTGCATGTAAGAAAGACTACAATTGTCTGTTTGGAAAACATTCAAATTCTACTTCCAATTATGTGTTAGTGTGAGCTTTCCTTGGGTTTTGCTCTTTATCTTTCTCTTTTAAAACCTCAGTCAGATGATTATTGATCCCTCTTCTACAAAGAGACAGCTGTAAATGTGAACAAAAAAGGTATGTGTTTGGAATACTATAAACGTGTTATAGAAATGTAACCCCAGTACATGAGCACTCTGTGAAATAAGGCTTATTTATTGTGTAAGTGGGGTGAAATAAATACTATGTCATATTTAGTTTACTGATTCATAATTAGGAGTTATTTTTATGTGAAGTCTACGAGGAAAAGTTTAGCAAAGTGAAAAAGAAGTATGTTTCCCATCATGAATCAATCAAAAAGTCTTTTCGCCTACAATGCAGACAGTTTAAACTACTATTGGCTTTTACCTCAAAGTGGGAGAACGTATTCCTGATACATTTAATTCACCCTAAATATTTACCTGTTATTTGTTATAAAGGACTCAATGTATATCTCTTAAAAATAAAATGCCTAATTAAATCCAATGTTCTAATTCAAACTAGGACATAAACCTTTCCTCATAAAACAGGTAAGTTTTTTTGAGATGGTCCAGATTGCAAAATGACTTAAAATGCTATACCTTTTTTTCAAAAGAAAATTAACAGAGTACCCTAATTTTATTTTAAGAGGAAAAAAAGCAGCACTTATAGGAATGTAAAATAGCATTGAATTCCCATGTATATGTGACTCTGTCAGTCAGCAGTTTCCTCTTTCTTTCCTGGAGAACAACCAAAAGCAACAATAGAACTATAAGAAAGCAAATAAACCAAAAAGCACGGTTAGCACTGTTTTTAGTGAAATGGAGACACATATTTAATCATCACACTCCAAAACCATGCAAGTCTCTTCATGGTGGAGTTTGCACACATGCTGGGCGGGAGGAAAGGTGGGGCCAAGCAGTAGAACATCTCAGAGATCCCCCCAAAATTCATTGTCCTGCATATGAGCATCTTATCTTGATGTGGAAAGACAAATCACCTTCTCCTTACTCTGCTCCTGTGGCACTAAAGCAGCATGGATTCCATGACACTATAAAGAATTATCCATATGGCCTCAGATAGCAGAAATAAGGAAGTCCATGTAGACACCTTTCCAATCCACTCTCAGGGAACTTCTACAACCCAGGAAACCCCTGGCTTATGATTGGTAATACAAAGAAAGACCAGAAACCTTTGACAAAAAGCTATTTTAATATAGATGAAAACGGAATCAAAATTACCACATTGACAAAGAAGAACAAACAATATAGAAATACTGACACATAGAAAATAAAATCAAAATGAAATATTTTGCAATGGTTTAAATAAACTAAACAGAGTTATTGTACTAGCTTAGTTTAAAAGTCGAAGGAAATGGGGCAACTAGGTGGCTCAGTCGGTATAGCATTGGACTTTGGCTCAGGTCATGATCTCTTGGTTCATGGGTTCAAGCCCCGCATTGGGCTCGCTGTTGTCAGCCTGTCAATGCAAAGCCTGCATTGGATCCTCTGTCGCCCTCTCTGCCCCTCCCCTGCTTGTGCTCTCTCAAAAATAAATAAACATAAAAAAATAGCTAAAGACAACACAGAGGGAAAGAAAGAGGGAGAATGAATAATGAAATCAGATATTTAAGCTACCAGTTACTAGGAAAGACAAGAAAATCAAACAATCATGTATGATTTCTCTAAAAATTACAATATACGCTTTTAGATTTTCAATTTATTTAGAGCGAATGTTGCTTTACTGAAAGCAAAATGTAGACCATTACAGTGATTTAGGTCAACCACCCCATTCTTTATGCTTTAGAATTCAGAAACATCTGTATATGTTTAAACATCCCAGAAGACATTAATATAGGTTCTGTTCTAAATATGATATAGGGTTAGGGCTCCTGGGTGGCTCAGTCAGTTGAGCATCTGACTCTTGATTTCAGCTCAGGTCATGATGTCTCAGTTAGTGAGTTAGAGCCCTGCATTGGGCTCTGTGCTGACAGCTCAGAGCCTGGAGCCTGTTTCCAATTCTGTGTCTCCCTAGCTCTCTGCCCTTCCCCCACTTGCACTCTGTCTCTTTCTCTCAGAAATGAATAAACATTACAAAAATAAATATGATAGAGGGTTTACAATGTACTTAGAGGAAAAATAGCCCTTTATATTTACCTGAATGTTTGCAATTTTGATGCTCTTCATTATTCCCTAAGATCAGAATCAATATATGATTTTCAGTTCCCTTCAGTTCATATAATTGCTTTCGACATTTTTTTAAAATACAATTCTGTAGGCAACAAATTCTCTTAATTTTCTTTTATCTAAAGATATCCTAGGGCGGATGGGTGGCTCAGTGGGTTAAGCGTCTAACACCTGATTTTGGCTCAGGTCACGATCTCATGGTTCGTGTAATTGAGCCCTTCCTGGGACTCTCTGCTGATGGTGTGTAGTCTGCTGGGGAATCCTTCCTCTGGTTTTTCTCTCTGCCATTCCCCTGCCTGTGCACACACACATTCTCTCTCCCTCTCTCAAAAGAATAAACTTAAAGACATCATCATTATTCTTGACTTTATTCTTTTTTTTATGTTTATTTATTTTGAGGGAGAAAGAGAACATGAGTGGGGGAGGGACAGAGAGGGAGAGAGAACCCCAAGCAGTCTCGCACAGAGCCTAATGTGGGGCTTGATCTCACCACCACAAGATTACCAGCTGAGCTGATATTGAATCAGATGCTTAGCCCACTGAGCTACCCAGGTGCCCCTCTTGCTTTTATTTTTAAGTATTTTCATTAAATATAGATTCTTGGTTAAGAGTTATTTTCTTTAGAGATGTTTCATTTTAGAGATGTTTGGAGATGGTCTTCAGACCTCAATAGTTTCTGATAAGCTAAATTTAAATCCAGATTTTTTTTAATTTAAAAATCTATGCTTTTCAGTAATTCAACTATAAGAAACAGAAAAGTGATTTTCCTTGTATTTTATATTTTACCTGCTTTGAGGTCATTGAGTTGATTGATGTTTTAAATATCTATACCCATATCTATATGCACACATATGCATGTATATATATATATTTGACTATATTTTTTCAAATATATACATATGTTTATTTTTCTTTTTCATTTTCTCCTTCTCTATTTCTAAGACTCTAAGTTAATACGGAAGTTAATCTGTTTGACAGGGTTGCAGAATTTGCTGAAGCTGTGTTTTTTTACAATATTTATCACTTTTTCAGATCAGCTTTTTCTTTTGACCTATCTTATAATTTAATGTCTCCTTTCTCTGTCATCTCTTTTTTGCTGTGAAGACTACCTAGAGATAATTTATTTCAGATATTATGTTTTTTAGACCCTATATCTCCCTTTGATTCATATATACATATATATGCATGTATATATATATGATATAGTCTATTAATGAGACATCTTATCTTTTCATCCAATGTGAGTATATCTTCCATTACTATTGAACATAGTGATATTAGCTGCCTTAAAATCCATGTTTACTAATTTCAACAACTGAGTCTTTGTTCTTGGTAATGAGGCTGGGTGACATTTTCTTGATTTTTTATATTCATATGCTGATTAATTCTAAATCTTAACTTGAATATAGAGACCTTGCATTATGAAGAATATTTGCCTCTGAAGAATTTTCTGTTTGTTTCTATATTTTAGCAGGCATTTTAGCTTCACTGAACTTAAATGCAATCTCAAATTCTTCTGCAGAAACTCAAATCACAATTTAATTCTTTAATATTGAGCTGGTTTGAGTTGGGTTTGCCCCATACCCAGTTCAGTGATAGAACATGTATTTGGACAGTTTAAACGGCAATTTGGAGGCTTCTCAACTCAAAATATCTCCTTTCTGTGAATCCTGTTCTCCTTTCCCAGCTCTTGTGCTTGCTTCAAACTCTGTCTTCTAGCTCTTAAATTTGGAAAAAGTGCAAGTTTTCTATGAGAATTTCTGCCTCTACACACAGAGCTGACTATGGTTTTCTTTCAAGCAAATAGTTATGAAAACAAGAAACCTTTCTATTGTTAGTTCCTTTTCCCAAGTACAGACCAAATTTTCCTGCATATTAATGAAATTCAGGGTCTTCAGACAGTTTTTAGAAATTATCCCAAGTTTCCTGCATATTAATGAAATTCAGGGTCTTCAGACAGTTTTTAGAAATTATCCCGAGTTTCTGGCAGTGAAAATAAAGAACACTTTAAGTTCTCAAAGATACCATTTTCATCTAATGTACTAGCTTTACATACCAACGACTATTGAAAGTTTGGGTAAATATTTTTAGTTGGCAAAATGATTTAAGGGACAACAGATATTTATCTAATAGGGGGCATTGATGCTAGATTGCCTGCAATGACCGTTATAGTCACATAAGGGGAAAAAAAAAGCTGATGTCCCACACAATTTTCAAAATTTTGCCTGACATTCACACATTAAAAAGACTTGCTTAGGGTGCCTGGTTGGTTCAGTCAGTTGAGCTCCCAACTTTCAGTTTCAGTTCAAGTCATGATCTCACAGTGTCATGAGTTTGAGGCACACGTCCAGCTCTGTGCTGACAGTGTGGAGCCTGCTTGGGATTCTCTCTCTCCCTTTCTCTCTCTATCTTTACCCACCATCTCTCTCTTTCTCAAAAACAAATAAATAAGCTTAACAAAAAAGAGTTGCTTATAGAGATGCCTGAGTGGGTCAGTCAATTATGCATCCTACTCTTGATTTCAGCTTAGGTCATGAATCTGTGGTTGGTGGATTCAAGTCCCACTACTTGACAGTGCAGAGCTTGCTTGGGGTTCCCTCTCTCTCACTCTCTCTCTGCCCCTTCCTTGCTCTCTCTCTCAAAATAAATAAATAAACTAAAAAAAGAGAGTTGTTTATAATTACCTTAGCAAACTCTATCAGATTTATATGTTTTCACTAAATACTTAGAGGAGGGGATTTATATTATACCGAATATCTTGGTAATATAACTACTTTATAAAATAATAGATATATCCAATTTATTTTTGCATCTTTATCAAGAGTTGTCCACAATTTTGCATGACAACATCAGCCATGCCACTTTCACTGAAGGCATCTGAGTTATCAACACATTTCTGCCAGTATGTTAATTCTACTTAGTGCACACATCTGACTGCTGAATTATGACTTCTCCTGTAGGCCCATCTGTACATTTACATACGGAAACACACTTTCTTAAAAATGTCTTTTATTTTTCACTTATAATAGGGTTATAACAGAGCGTTGGTTTAGGTTTGAAATGATGTAGATAGAGAGGTATAGAATGAATTTCACTGCAGCATAGTACAGGAGAGCATTACAATTTCTTTGATGCTAAAAAAAGTAGCATTGGGCCTGATAAGACTGAGAATGAGAAGTATATCCAATTGACAAAAAAGTAAATGTTTAATAATACATTTAACTTTGCAAGGCTCTAGGGAAAGAAGCATTTTAATTTATTGCTGGTGGGTGTACAGATTGGTAAAATTCTTAGGACTGAAAATATATATAGATATTTTGAAATATCTGTAACATTTGCTAATGGAAATACCATTTTCTATCTGAGGACTCACTTGAAAGATTTAACAGCATGCATGAAATGACATGTGTACAAGATGAACCATCTTGTATTAACAAAAAATTATAAACAACTATGTAATCAATTTTGGGGTGCTGGCTATATAAATTAATTCACATTCAAATAATAAAAAGCTGTGCACCTGTCAAATACAATGGGAAGATATTTCTGTTCTGATATGAAGGGGTTTCCAAAATGAGCAGAATAGTATGTAGAGTGTATGATTTATTGTGTAAAGGAGAGAAACTTATGATATGTGTTTGTGTTTTATTGTATTGCCTTAAAAGAAATCTCTGGAGGAAAACACAAATCTGAAAAAAAAAAAAACAGTGCATACATACAGTGCGTATTATAGTGGGAGTATTGTTAAATTCGAGAAAATAGACTATTGTACCTAGGAACTGGACGTTGACTTCCCACTATGTTTTAATTTTAATTATTTAACCAGTTGGATGCATTAATAGTAAAATTCAATTTAAAATATGCTAAAATATAATTAAGATCTCTGATTAAACATTATATTTTGAAAATTTTGGATATAAAGCGTTTCCTGGACCTTCTCACAGGAATATTCACGTATAGCTATTAATAAGAACAAAATCCATTAGTACAGGAATAACAGATTGTGAGTTAAAAAGCTGAACATTTACTGATTTCTATTGCTAAATTCATGCTGTGGGCTGTTGTGTACTTAATCCCTGTCATGTTGTTAAAGTGCCAAGAGCAGGCACACAAAAATAGTGAAATAATATGGGAAGACATTTCCTGGCTGGAAAGAGAAATCACATAACGTTTTTCTATTTGTGTTCTATAAAGAAATGTCACGAATACATAAAGGAAACAAATCCAAACTTTCTCAGTGGGATGAGGGGTTTGAGGAAGGTGAGCAAGGTAGTCTTTATCCCTTCCTGCTACCATCTGGACAGCAACCAAAAATAACCATTCTGTACCTCAATAAAGTTTTGTGAGTTTTTTGCCTGTTTTCAGAAAATGCAAAGAAAGTTTAATACAAAGTATTTATCCTAATTTTAGGCGATTGTTTATAATGACTTTCCTATATGTTGTAAACCAACTTAAACAATCAATATTTCAGCAGAAATATTACTTAGGAAGAATGGGGACACACAGCTTACTTTTGATCATTATTTTTCATTTAGTCAGTACTAAAACTTCCATATAAGAAGGATTTGAATCAGTTGGGTCTGAAAAAGAGTGGTATGTAGGAGATGATTTTGAAGTAGTAGTAACTTAGGAAATACTTAGGTTATTTATTGGAGATAGATAAGAAGTAGATAAAATTCATTGTGTTCACAAAGCAGGCTAGTTGCTTAATTAATGTACTTGAATGCATTAATGAAAGGAAACAATAACAACTGCAATACCATGGCAAATAAAAGTAATAGATGAAGTCTAGAAACTACCAAACATCTATTTAAGGTAGCAAATTTTATGTGTATATCTGTATAATTTTAATTTCTTACACCCTGTATATAGTTAGAAGTAATAATTTGGGTGAAAAATAACCTTTTTTATCAATGTAAAAAATACTTAAATTAGTTTGTGTTGAATAAGAGGATACATGAGTTCCGTCAAAAAATTCAATGAATATCAGAAAATAAAGAAAATTAAAATAAATTAGATTTGACTTGTCATTTGTTTTGACAGATTCAAGTTTCCTATGTGTTTTCTTCTTTAAAAACCTTCATTAGATTAATATGATTATTTTACCTAGAAAAACATGACTTAGCCTTACACTAAAATCACTTTTTCTTTAATTATTTTTTTAGTAATTGAACTCTAAAGAAACATAATACTAATGTTTTAGAGGAATAAAAAGGGAGTGATCATTTGTTTTAATATTAATGACTTGTTTAAATTTACTGTCATGGTATTACTTAAAATCATCGTCAGACATGTCTTTTTTTATTTAATCTTGAAAGATATATACAATTTTTCACATCAGGCAAATAAATCAAGTTGCAAACTGATTGTATGGTTTTCGCATGTTCTCTGAATCCAAAGCCATTGTCATTCTCTTACACTGAGTATCTTTGGGACATATTGACCTATTACATCAATGACATCACCCAGTTTCTTTTATTATTTTATCATATTAGGTCTTATTTTCTTTTAAGAGGCTTTAGCACTTCTGGAAGAGCTTCTCAATTTTTTTTGTCAATAATTGTATTTAAAATAACAACTTTAATAGAGATGTCATACTTTTAATGGCTTGTCAAATCAACCAGTTACAATGTGTCTAAAATTATTCTACTTGTCCTATTTATCTCAATTATTACCTATATGCCCATCGAATAGGTGAAATGAATAATCTCATAGCCGTAACGAATAAGATGGACTTCTATTTTAGTCTGAAATCTGCTCATTTAAATTACTCTTATGCACATGTTCTACCTATTCAATTTGGAATAAGCAATTATATTTATTTTGCTGGCAATGAGAAGATAGCAAATGACTCTTCTCAAATAGAATATCTGAAGAACTTACCGGTAAAGTAAAGCATTACTCAAAAATGTATTTGGAAGGTCAATCTACTGCCAAACTACAAACAATTAAAAGGTAACCAACTCACTCTCTTGCAATTAGGTGCCCAATGCTTCTCTAAAGCATTAGAATTTGTATTTATTTTGAGTTCAATATAATATAAAAAGTAATTAAAAGGAAAGTTACAATTGTCTACCTTAAGATTAAATCATGAAGTAATTTTTGTAACATAATTAAACATTCTAATAATAAAGTATTATTTAACAACTTTAATCATATCATTGTTTATCTTCTAGAGAGCTCTATATTAAGTTTTTTGGTTTTGTAAAATGTCTACATGTGAAAAATAAATTAAACATATAACTGATGCAACTAGAATGCTAAATGTAACTAAAGTAATAATGAAATGTGCATACAAATATCCACTAGATAGCTTAAGAAGTAATATATTCTTTGTTCTTCAGAAATTCCTATAGAAAGAACATTTTCCAATCTTACCTACGTCCCTCATTCCAAGAATTAAATTCTGCTCAAACGGCGAATTTTTTGTATATAAATAATGTATTTTTGACTAATTCTTGACATTTAAATGCAATCCCATTGTGCACATTCTTTTGTGATTTGGTCCTTTTGCTTAACATCAGTTTTATGATGTTCCCTAATGTGATGTCTGTAGTTACAGCTTATTCATTTTCTTCCTGCCTTTCATATTCCAGCTACTCTTGCACACGTTTAAAGAATTTCTTGTTGTTTGCCTTCCTCTTTTTCTTTTCCTAGTTCTTTCAATTATGAATAAATCTCCTTTATAAATAGCTCTTGGATTGTACATGCAGGAATTTCTCTAGGAGCGGTGTTACTGGGTTGCCAATATTTAACTTTATTAGGTAAACTGGACTAAAATATATGCCTCCCCAGATTTACTGGTGCCAGAATCAGAGAACCCCAGTCTTACCTCACCTCCAAACCTCTCTACTGTGCCCAACATAGTAGCAGTTGAATCAGCTCCAGATTGTCGGTCAACCTAACCAGATCACCAAAGCACTGAGAGGTCTCATAACATTCTGAAGTGCCTCAGATTTAGTACAGAATGTGATGAATTTTGACCAAGGAATGATAGATGATTGGAATAAAATAACACGTTTTTCACCTGTTGTCCCTTCTAACAGACTGTTGTTCAGCCCAATGGTTTCACAAAGCCACCTCTCCAGAGAAAATTCACATGACTGAGCAAGTAGCTGTGTTTCCTGGGAGCTTGTGGCACTTCTCTACGCTTGAACTAAAATGTTAGGTATGCCAAACTTCTTCTAAAGTTAGTGTCCCACTTACACGCAACTCAGCAGTGTGACAGACCTATTTTTCTGTTACTTCATTAACACTTTCCAGTCTCTGATTTCTAGTTCTGCCAATATCAAGAGTGTAAAATGGCATTTAATTTTAATGTCAGGTTGTATTTTTCAGAGTATTCATAGTGTCCAAAGCTTATAGATCATCCCTGTCTCCCTGTGAGTTACCAGTTCATGATACTTGTCTCTTTTCTTCTGTGGTTGTTTGTGTTTTTCTTATTTGCATTATTTATGTGAGTATTTCATATCTAGATAACATAATCCATCAGTTTAGTGATTAATATAGCATATACTGGTTTATGATTTGCATTTTTCTCTCTTTTTAGTTCATACTTGAACAAAATTGTAGTTTTAATGATAATGGATTTATCAATATATTTATGTTTTGTATACTTTTTGTCTTCTTTTAAGAACTCTTTTGCTATTCTATAATTGCGAAGATATTCTACTCTATCATTCCCTAAAAGTTTTATAGTTTTCTCTTCATAAGTTCACTCTTCACAAGTGTTGAATCCCCCTGGAGTTGACTTTTGTCTGTGGTTGAATGCAGGAATACAAGATGTGCATTTTTTATTTTAAAGTATGTATTACATTCATTGATCATCAATATTTACTTTGACATGAGCCAAGTTTGGATTGTGTCTCTCTTTTATTTCACCCCAATGGTCTAATGTTCTATTCTGGTTCCCAAATTCCATTGTTTCACTTAAAAATGCCATATAATGAGGAGTGATATTTGGCAAGGAAAATCCTATTACATTGTTTTCTTTTCTCCATTTTACTCCCTAGAGATTCAGAAGCCATCTTGAAACCATAAACAGTCAAAGAGAGTCTGCCTCTAGCATCACCAAGCCACTAAAAGAATATCAGCATCTGCCTATCTCTGAATGTCTTGGTGCATGAGAAAAATAATTCTTTCTTTTTAAGTCAGTGTTATTTGAGATTCTGATATGCGCTGCCAAACCATTCTGTGAGATAATTTCTAAAGTGTAGGACTGTTCTTTTACTCAGAGCTAATGTTCAGCCATTACATTACATACAACTGTATTCTAGCAGTTGCATACACCTGCTAGACCTGGTGGATCATTAAAAATTTTCAGAGCCTATGCCCTGTAATTTGTTGAAAAATTTTTTAAATAGTTTATTGTCAAATTAGTTTCCACATAACACTCAGTGCTCATCTCCACAAGTGCCCTCCTCCATGCCCATCACCCCCCTTCTACTCTCTTCCACCCCCATCAGCTCTCAGTTTGTTCTCAGAATTCAAGAGTCTCTCATGGTTTGCCTCCCTCCCTTTCCCCCACTAATTTGCCCCACAGTCTTCCGTTAAGTTCCTCCTAATCCTCCTATACATGCAAATATATGGTATCTGTCCTTCTCTGCCTGACTTATTTCGCTCAGCATAACACCCTCAAGGTCCACTCATGTTGCTACAAATGGCCAGATTTTATTCTTTCTGATTGCCATGTAGTATTCCATGGTATAGATAAGCCACATCTTCTTGATCCATTCGTCTGTTGATGGACACTTAGGCTCTTTCCATGTTTTGGCTATTGTGGAGAGTGCTGCTATGAACATTGGGGTACACGTGCTCCTATGCATCAGCACTCCTGTATCCCTTGGGTAAATTCCTAGCAGTGCTATTGCTGGGTTATAGGGGAGTTCTACTGTTAATTTTTTGAGGAACCTCCACACTGTTTTGTTGAATTTTTTCATTGCCACCCACATTTTCACTATTCCAATTTCCTATAAGATCACTAGAGACCTGTTGTTTAAAACTCTAAGTACCCTGACCACAACAAGCCAGTTCTAAGAGACTTTTAGGGGAAAAAAAAATCCATGGAGGACAATGTTGCCAGTAATGTTGAGAAGTGTCTGTTCTCAAAATGATAGTTTAAATGAAAAATCACTGATTTAAGATTTAACAAATATATAAACAAGCTACATCTCTTTTAAGTGTGAGTAGGAAACAAAAACAAAGACAAAAACAAAACACTTCACACTTGTAAAAGAAAGATATTGATATTTAGTACATACCAAAGATTGAGGAGAAATGATGACTACTCTTACATCTCATTTAAATTATCTATGTAATCCACTGGAAGGCAGGGAGGTAATTTTTATAAATGAGAAAGATAATTCTCCCAAACATACTTATGTCTCAGTTGTTCTTATTCTCTTACTGGTCCGGTTGATACTATTCCATTTAGTGAGAATAAATCTCACAGACTGTTCGTTCGGTCCACCTCAGATGCGGAACTGCCACTTTCTTATACTCAGGAAACAAAATCACTTTCTGGAACCTTCTGGCTACTACAATTGCACTCTAACTCTAGAAAGATGGCCAGCCCTGTACTGTGCTACTGAAGAGAAACACATGTGTAAAGTTCTCCTGCTCAGATCATGGACTGAACCACTGAATTACCTAATTCGGTGTTTCTAAATCCCAACGCATATCAGAAGCATTTGGGAAACTTTAAAATACACTGATGATTGGACACCATTCCTAGAAATTCCTATTTGATATGTCTCAGAGTGTGTTCATTAGTTACCTTTTTTTGTTTGTTTCTGTATTTCTTCTGTTATGTTTTGATTTAAGTTTCCTCTGAAGCTTGGTATGCCATTGGTGCTGAGAAATTCCAGTCTGGTTTTCTAATGCTGGGACAGGGAGAAAGTTACTACCATGCTGCTGACCTCTATTGAGTCAGCCTTAACTTGGGGAGTAAGAGAGTGGCCAGCTCTCTCTTAATGTTCCCAAGCCTTCCATCAGGCAATTTCGGTCTTACACACTTCTGACACCTACTCATTAAAATAGTACATGCCCAGGGGCACCTGGGTGGGTCAGTCAGTTGAGCGTCTGACTTAGGCTCAGATCGTGATCTCATGATCTGTGGGTTCGAGCCCTGCATGGGGCTCTGGCTGACAGCTCAGAGCCTGGAGCCTGCTTCGGATTCTGTGTCTCCCTCTCTCTCTGCCCCTCCCTTGCTTGTGCTCTGTCTCTCTCTGCTTCTCAAGGATGAATAAACATTAAAAAAAAATAGTACATGGCCTCTATATAGGACCTAATTTGAAATGTTGAGCTCAAAAGTAGGTTACTAAAAATATAAAGTCCCCAGTCACGACTTCTTTAAAATACCGAAAAGGCACAGGCTAACAAGACCAGTGCCTTGACTTTTAATTATTATTCAGCCATTAGAAGAAAGGAAATACTCATATTCCTCCAAATGGTTAATCTCTAATTATTAACATCAGGAAATGCCTGTAAAGTTCACAGGAACTTTCTCCTGTGCATGATTTACATTGCTATTTTTTTATATAACTTGGTTTCTTTTGTATTCCAATTCCATCTTTGTTCTATATTTCCTTTTTCATTTTTTGATGTATAAGTTGGGATTTTATTTTATTTTTCTGCCATGATTTTATTTAAATTCAAGTTAGCATATAGTGTAATAATGGTTTCAGGAGTAGAATTCAGTGATTCATCACTTACATATAATGCCCAGTGCTCATCAAATAAGTGCCCTCCTTAATACAGGACTTAGAGCTTGGAGCCTGCTTCAGATGCTGTGTCTCCCTCTCTCTCTGTCCCTTCCCGGATCATGGTCTTTCTCTCTCTGTCTCTCAAAAATGAATAAAAACTTAAAAAATTTTGAAATAGAGGAATTCATGTATTTATTAGAAGGGCTCTCTCTCAGTCCCATTTCGTACAGTAGATAAGAATGAAAGAAATAATGAAAGGTTACTTATACATTGAGGAAAATATTATGGGAGTTAATGAGCTATTTAATGACAGATTATCCCAATCTTTTCTCAATAAACTAGAAAATGACCTCAGCTGAATAAGGGTGAAGATTTGGCACAAGAAGAAATTAGAGTTTAAAAGGGACAATGAGACACTAATCAAAATATTGATGACCCACAACAAAAATCAAATTTAAATTAGAGATCATGAATATGTAACAAATCAAGTATTATGTCTATTCTTACTTTTCCAATGTGTTTTGTTCCTGAGGAATGAGAAAGTGCAGTGAGAGGAGAAAAAATGTGGATAGTGAGACGTAAGTTAGTTCATTAATTCACCCAACACTTGATTTCATTCAGAAGTTATTTAGTACTTCTAAAGTGCTAGGCACTGAGTAAACCAAGGTAAATAAGAAGTATTCTCTGCTATTGATGAATTTATAGCATATCAGGCAGCAGGTGTTTGAAGTAAAAAAGATGATGGTGTATTTTGTCAAATATTTTAAACTAATTTTTTATCCAGGATCATATTATTCA
Organism: Crocuta crocuta; assembly: GCF_008692635.1. NCBI lineage: Eukaryota > Metazoa > Chordata > Mammalia > Carnivora > Hyaenidae > Crocuta > Crocuta crocuta. The sequence continues at coordinate 634,779 of NW_027530330.1, read as the reverse complement.
CTGATTTGCAAAGATAATTCATTTTTTTCAAAATATGAATCAGGCTGTAATGAAAGAATTTGGAATTTTCAATAGTTAATGGTAATGTTATATCATTACCATTTTCACAGACCAGTAGAAAAAACTTCCTGCTCAAGAAATATGCATTAATTGGCATGTCCGTAATTTCTACTCAATTGGCATATGTCAAACTCTTTACATAACAATTACATTTTCTATACAAACCTAATGGAAATAAATATAATACAATGGATAAAAAGAAATCTCCAAATAACAATCCCTAGATTATAGCAAGCTGAAATATATATGAATTACTGCATTTCAATGTTTTCATTACTTTCATCTGATAGTCACTTTTCAGAAGGAAAAATTTTTTATGACAAATGAAGGTAATTAAATGAGTATGTCAGATTTTAGGATCTTGTCTAATTTTACTTTCTTAACAACACTTCCTTTTTTCCTCTATTTCTCTTTGTGGGATGTGTGTGTGTGTTCATGTGTAATGATGCCAGTTTCTTCTTTGTATATGAAAGCACAAATATTTATATTTGTGATTTTTTATGATTTATAAAATATAAAATATATTTTACTCATATATATTTTATATATTTTATTTTTATTTATATTTTATTTTATTTTTTATTTTTGTCCTAATTATTGCTTGTCAAGTCAATCTTCTAATAATGAAAATATAGGTAAAATAATAATTTCAAACAAAACAACTTGATGGAATACCATTAAAACACATTGACTTACTATAATTTGCAACCGTGTTTCTAAGAAAGTGTGGTTTTGGAAAATAATCTCATCACAAAATTCATTGAACATATCATATGAAAGAAATTAGTGAGAAAGTATGAAGACCTGTATTAAAAAACTGAAAAGCCCTATATTGAAATGCAAATTTTATCTGTGCACATGTGCAAAGGGAAGGGTTTTTATTCAACATAGTTGTAATACAATTCTTTTTCAATGTCTTAGAGCAAAGAGCAGGTATTTGAGCAATTAGAAGTCAGAACAGGTGGCTTTTGAAGGGAATGAAATATTCTGAAATTCTTAATCATGGAGGCTACCTTAGAGACCTAGAATCCAATTGTGAAACGGAAATTAACATGAAACATTTTGACCCCAGAAAATAGGTAATGGTAAGAAGGAGACAATACTTAACACTGCCTCGTCTATTTCATAATTTGCTTACAACTCACTCTCAGTAAAACAAATGAAAGGTATTTTCCTAAATATGATTTGCACATTAAAACACTCTAAAAAAATCAATGTTAGCATTTGCAAGCTATTTGCAAGAGAGAATTAGAAATTCAAATTATATCTTTCTTATACTTCAAATATGCATAATAAAAGTCGTGTGCAGTTCTCATTTAGAGATCTATTCTTCCTTTTCTCTCATTTTTTATTTACTTGTATCTATTTCCGCCTCACCTGAGAACAATTTTTAAGTTTATTTTCTTCATCACACATTTTATTCCCCCTATGTACATGTTATGAAGTTTAATTATGTTGTCTTTGTGCTTTTCTGAAATGTGTTCTAATTACATCTACCTCTATTTTTGTTCTGTCTGTAGAATTACCTTGTTTTCTTTTATCCATCAAAGGGCCGATGTTTTCTTTACTTAAACGAAGAGGGAAAAATAGATACATTCTTAAATCTTCCTTTTCATTCATACCATATACTATTCGTTTGCTGCATTGTTTGGTTCTATTGGATGAAAGATCAGTAAGTTCTATTAGCCTGCCAACTGGGTTTGTAGACTGTCCCTTGCTCCTCAGCCTCACTCAGGGGCCCCCAGGGTGTCAGCATGCTTTCCTGTGCAGCTTTATGATGAGTCCAATTACTCCATCCAACTTCTGCTGATGTAGAAATAGCTGAACTAAAAACCAGTCCTTTCTCACATCTGTATCATTTCTTATTGTGGATAAAATGTTATTTCTCTAATCTTTTAGAGGTATGGGTCCACTAAATTTACATATTTTAAAGGAAATACTTAGCATTTTAGTCTGCAATATAGTTAGATGTACTATAACACCAGAGCTTGTTATTTTTCCCCCAAATGATGTGAAATTATTTTATATCTCTCTTAGAAAAGAGTCCATTTTGAAAATATTTCCAAAACAAAGGAATCTGCTGTGAAGGTAAATTGTTGTACAAGTTTGAAAATCCAAATGAATAACAACTTTGAAAGGATAGTTCTACCTATAAAACTAAAAAGGCATATCCCAGCCTCTGTCTGTACGCCCACTGCATCCTTATTTCTAACTGTCTGTTAGTTTAGTATGAGAAAGAAGCTTAATATCAACATTGTTTTGCCTTTCAAATAGTGAAAGAGATAAAGAAAAAGGAAATGTCTTTAGTAAATGCATGACTTTCAAACTTGGAACACATCCATTGAGTTCTAAATAGCACTCAGGTGTATATGATTATTCAAAGAAAGTTTTGTTACAAAACTGTAACTATCCATTGTACTAAAAAGAAATCTTTATTTCTGGTTTTTCAGAGGTGCGTTAAAAAAAAAGGTAAAAAGCGATTATGTTGTGACAAGTTAATTAAACGTAATTTTGCAAAGGAAAAAACACAATATATTATTATATCTAGAATATGGCACAATATTGAGTAGTTTAGTTTGCTAAGACTGCCATAATAATGTAAGAAGATAAATAGTAATTTCTATTGTTTAAGCCACAGAATAGGCGGCTTAAACAATTATCTTCTTACAATATTGGAGAACTATTTCTGGAGGCCAGAAATCTGAGATCAAGGTGTCAACAGGAATGTTTTCTTCTAAGACATCTTTCCTTGGCTTGTAGATGCCATCTTCATGTTCGTGTGGTATTATCCCCATGTGCGTATATGTCTACCTTCTAATTTCCTTTTTTTTTGTAAGAACCCCAGTCACATTGTGCTAAGGCCTACCTTAATTACATCATTTTAACTTTATTATCTCTCACTCCTTTTTTAAGGCTTATTTATTTATTTTTGAGAGAGAGACAGAGAATGATCGGGGGAGGGTCAGAGAGAGAGGGAGACACAGAATCTGAAGCAGGCTGCAGGCTCTGAGCTGTCAGCACAGAGCCTGACATGGAGCTCAACTTCACAACAGTGAGATCGTTAACTGTGTTGAAGTCAGACCCTTAACCGAATGAGCAACCCAGGTGCCCCCTTTATTACCTCTTTAAAAACCCATGTCCGAATCCAGTCATATCCTTAAGTATTGGCTTATTAGGAATCCAAGGAATGAATTCAGCTCATAACAGATGTAACCAAAAAAAAGTTTTACATTATGAGAAATAGAGTACTCTATAAAGATAGATACATTTAACCTCTTATCATATCACAATTCCTATCAGATCATTATTCTTACTGCTTCCTTGATAAATTTGTTTTCTCTCTTTGATTTTCAACCCTGCCCACCTGATACTTATTTTCATTCACACCTCTATCACTGAGGAAAAAATATTTCAGTCTCTTGGTACCAAATCTCCCAAAATGAAATATTTCTGTATCAATGTCTTTATTAGGTATAGATGTAAATTAACTTTATTACAACATGAGGGTTGGGGGCACTGATTCTTGTGCAGTCAAAAACCCCCATATAGGCTTTGACTTGCTAAAAGTTTAACTGCTAATAGCCAACTCCTGACCCGCAGCCTTACCAATAACACAATGATTAACACATATTTTGTATGCTATATGTATTATATACTGTATTCTCATAATAAAGCTAGAGAAACAAAATGTCATTAAGGAATTATTAGGAAAAGAAAATACATTTACAGTACTATACTGTACTTACCAAAAAAATCTGCCTGTAAGTGGACTCACACAGTTCAAACTCAAGTTGTTCAAGGGTCCACTGTAGTCCTCCCTTATCTTTGATTTAATTTTAATGCTTTCAATTATCCATGGCCAACTGTGGTGTAGAAGCAGATTATCTTATTTCTGACATATGACCAGAAGGTCAATAGTAGTTTAACACTATGTCACAGTGCCTATGTCATTCATCTCATTTCATCTTATCATGTAGACATTGTGTCATCTCACACTATTATAAGAAGGGTGAGTATAGTACAATGAGATATTTTTAGAGAGAGAAAGACCAAATTCACATAACTTCATTATAGTATATTGTTATAGTCTCCTATTTTATTATTAGGTATTTTTGTTAATATCTTACTGTGCTTAATTTATGAATTAAACTTTATTATTCATATATATGTATAGGAAAACACAGTATATATGAGGTTTGGTTTATTCATGGTTCCAGGTATCCACTGAGAAGATGCAAGCTTCCCCTTGCTGTTGTTAGCATAGACTTAGCGACTAAAAACAGCACACATTTATATCTTAAACTTCACCAAAAGACCAAAATGGGTCTCAGTGGGCTAAAATCAAAGTGTTGGCAAGGCTTTGTTCTGTGAAAGTTCCAGGGGAGAATCCATTTTCTTCCCTTTTCTGGCTGTTGGGGGCTGCCTACACTCTTTAGCTTAAGATCTCTTCTGCCTCCAAAGCCAGGCATGGCCAATCAAGTCTTCCCCACACAGCATTACTCTGACACTAACTGTTCTACCTCCCTCTTTCACATTTAGGGACCCTGTGATACACTGAGCCCAACTGGATAATTCAGCTCTAGTTTGTCCTCAGCTGATTAGCAAACTTAATCTCATCTAGTACCTAATTCCCCTTTCTGGTATTAGGACATGAAAATCTTTGAGGAACCAAGAACCATTATTCTGATTACTCTGCTTGCTAACTGAAATATTGAAAATCAGTCTTCCGTGTGGAGATTTAGAGATACCCACCACCTCAATTTCTGAAACAATATTATTGCTTTGGAGATTGAAATTGAAACATTAATGATGCAAGCTTCATGAAAATCCATTCTCAAAATTAGATCATACTAAAAGTTTCTCTCATCAAAGCAATGAATCAAATTTTGTAAATAATTTCAAAGCGTCATTCTGTTTGTGTTTGGATTCTCACCACAAACCAGGCACTGAAGCAAAACTTGAGTTTAGGCCTTTTATTTGGTAGATAATCCTAAGAAGTACAAGTGAGGCAGTAGGGATTGTGACACATGAAAGAGAAGAAAATGAATAAAGAATCCATTGACTAATAACAATGCTAACAGCAACGTGGGGTCAATCTCACTGTGATTTTTTTAATTAAATTATGTCACACTCATTAGAGCTTCCCATTAGGATGCTTGGGAGGCTGGATATTTTCTACTGACTCCTGTATCTTATTTTTGAATGATTAGCCCTAGGAAAATGAAGACAAGCACAATCCCAGGTTGACTTGCATATGGCAGCGTGTGGTCTTGTGGTGCTGGAAGATACACTCAAGTGGACAACAGATTGCTATACAGGTGCTTAAGATAGGAAGCTGTCAGCATGTAGGAAATTACAGAAGTTACAGGCAAATTCTGAAGTTGTGTGAACAGGTATGAGTGAGATAGGGGGTACATGGACTGGTCCCTCAAAATTAAATATCAAAGCCCTAATCCCCATTGTGATGGTATTTGGATGTGGGGAACCTTTGGAAGATAATTAAGTCATGAGGGTGAAACTTTAATGAATGAGATTAGTACTGTTAGAAAGATAGGAGAGATCTTTCCTTCTCTGTGCCATGTAAAGATACAGTAAGATGGCCTTGTCTGCAAGAAAGAAATTAGGAAGAAGGGGGCTTCATCAAGAACCCAAGCATTCTGATCTCAGATTCTCAACCTCCAGACCTAACAGAAATAAATGCTTATTATTTAAGCTACTCAGTCTATAGTATTTTAGTTATAACAGGCTGAATTGACTATGACAGGGTGGTAGCTACAATCTCTAAAAGGACATAAAATAAAAGTTTAGTGAAAAAAGCTATAGTCTATATTCTGAAACCATAACGAACATTAATCATTTTCCTTCTTTATCACATATTCTATATTTCCTACATCTTTAGCCAGCAGTCTGCCTGCCTAGGTGGTTTGCCTGTAACTAAACCCTAATTAAATGCCTTGTGAATACAATTGCTGTTTACTGCTATCACCAGGCTGACATACTGCAATGAATGCCTCTAGTTCTGACACAATACTTCCTGCTCTGATTATTTTGAGTAACTCCTTTTTTTTGTTTGATATTTCATCATCATGAGGCCCAAAGTTATTAAATGGCAGTTATATTATTAGGTTACAGAAATTCTGATTCATTCTCTGCTATAAATTTCTTTCATATATACTTCATGGACCATGGCCTATAACCCTTAAAAGCATAAAATTGCAGGGTTAGAAAGCCTAAACTTCTCAATTTGGTCACACAGAGTGATAAGGAGAGGAATCAATCCTACTTTTACCCTTCTTTCCCTTCGCATTCTAGCTATTGGACACACAACAGCATATAATTTCAAATGGTTCAACATTTACACTATGTTCAAGAGGACATATTGGCAATCCTGCAAAGTATCCTTAAGCTGACCACCTAGCTGAAAGTTCATTCCACATTTTATCAAGCTAGTAACTTCTGGGTGATAGATAGAATATGATCAATGAATTCCTTGTTCATTTATCCATTGTCAAAATCCTTAGCCATAAAAGGGTCCTTGGGTTCAAAGTAGTTTTTCTGAATCTCAGTCACTCAGAAACTCCTGTCTGGCAGAGGCATTGTAGGCAGAAGAGACAAATCCAGATCCTATCTGTATATGAATCTCAAAAAGATGAATTACTTCCTCTTACTAGGATGGGAGAGAATTAATGCTTTCTCTGTTACTATTAATGGATGCAAGGTTTATGATTCTATATAATCAAATAGATATCAAATGGACAAATTCTTCAAGGAATGGTACCATATTGACTGTTCAGTATCAGTCTCTGGTACTAACAAGCATTCAGGAATGTTAGTAATTACATTGGCCTTGATGAGAGGAAACACAAGCTAATATGCTCATTCATAGTTTCCAACCAAGTGACCACCAGCGCATTGCAGGATCATGGGATCACTATAGATAAATGCTGGCTGATATCCTGTGAATGAATAATCCCTTCCATTTAGTTTTTCAGTGTCTTCATGGCAGTTGACACCCTGTGATAAACAATGAGATGATACACCAATGTCCACTTGTTTTGGACCTATTCCCCTAGTCTGTTCTCAATTCTCTTTTTCAGACATTATTGTTTCTAATCCTCAGAATGTACTCCTTTCAAGTGTTTGGCCATACATCCAAGTCATTGCCAGTGCAATCATTTTCTCTTAAAAGCAACTGGAAAAAGAAGCTTGGCCTAGCTTGTAAAGATTCTTCTGTGTTTTTATTCTTTAATCATTAGTGAATAACGAGTAATTTTTCTTTTTAAATTTTTTAATGTTTATTTTTTTGAGAGTTGCAGGGTTGAGGGAGGGCTGAAAGAGAGGAGACAGAGGATCTGAAGTGGGTTTTGTGTTGACAGCAAAGAGCCCCATGCAGGGCTCAAACTCATGAACCATGAGGTCATCACCTGAGCCAAAGTTGGACGCTTAAATGACTAAGCCACCCAAGAACCCTTAATTTTCCCTTTTAGTGCAGATCATGATTTGGATGATCTGCATTAAAACAGGGATCCCTTTTCCTTGTTAACCATCAGAGAAATATTTATTGGCATATTGGAAACCTAAGCCCGAAGCCAAACCCCAAAGCCACATATTGGAAACCTAACAATGTAGAGTACAATTAACTTATACAACATATATTATACAAAGAATATGAGCCATCATTTTAAAAAGTTTTTTTTTTAATATTTTTATTTATTTCTAGGAGAGAGAGAGATAGCATGAGCAGGGGAGGGTCAGAGAGAGAGGGAGACACAGACTCTGAAACAGGCTCCAGGCTCTGAGCTGGCAGTCAGCACAGAGCTTGACGCGGGGCTCGAACCCACGAACCGCGAGACCACGACCCAAGCGAAAGTCGGACGCCCAACCGACTAAGCCACCCAGGCGCCCCTAAAAAAGTTTTTTAACATTTATTTATTTTTGAAAGACAGAGAGGCAGAGTGTAAACAGGGGAGGGGCAGTGAGAGAAGGACACACAGAATCTGAAGCAGGCTCCAGGCTTCTGAGTTGTCAGTACACAGCCTAATGCGGGGTTTCACGAAAGTGAGATCATGACCTGAGCCAAAGTTGAACACTTAACTGACTGAGCCACCCAGGTGCCCCAGACATAATTTTTTTAATAAAATGTGGCCAAAAAACTCCCATATTCACCAAATATAAGCAAGCAACTTCCAAGGTAATAAAAATATCAAATACAAGCAACTTAAGCCAGAAGTAGTATTCACATAAAATTAAGACAGCTGTTTAAAAATACTGTGGTAATTCCATTTAGATGAAATGTCTAGTATAGGCAAACCTGCAGAGGCACATAGTAGATTAGGAGTCCTCTAGTATACAAGAGTGGGGACGAAGGCGATTGAGGAGCATGATGGGAAGTGAATATTAATAAATGCAAGGTTTACTTTGGGAGATAATGAAAATATTCAAACATAAGATTATGGTGATGGCTACACAAATCTATAGATATATTAAGAACCATTGAATTTTACATTTTANGTCGGACGCTTAACCGACTAAGCCACCCAGGCGCCCCTGAATTTTGCATTTTAAATGGATGAAATTTTTATATGTAAATTATATCACAATAAGTTTACTGAAAAATAAAAGTAAAGTAACCAAGGATGTGTAGCCATTATATGAGATGCTCAAATATATGATGACTTCCTCTTTATTTGGAGATAGTAAGGACATGACTTACATTAGGATATGGTTTTCTTTCCTCCTACTTCTAATGCTTCTAATGCTGATAGAACATTAGACCTAGGACTGATATTTGACTAAGAGATTAAGCATATTCTATCAGGAGGATAGGGTAGGTTGATTATTTTTGAAGATTAAGCATCACATTTCTTGCTTTTGTTAGAAAAATTGAGTCACAAATTTTACAAATATAATGTGTCCATATTTTTGTAAATAATTCCATATAAACTCCAGTTTTCTAATTCCTTTAACTGAAAACCAGAAATTCAGATCAAACTATCTTGGACAGTAAAAAACAAACCTACCACAAAATTAAGGAAAATAATAAGTTTTCTGCTTAATTTTCAAGTATGACATCTTAAAAAGTAGTGTATTCATTTCTAGAGATTTTCAACAATGCCATTTGTGCCAAATGGGCAGCTCATTAGCTATTTGCAGTCCACACTGGTTCTCTAAACACCTATGCATAGCCTGTACTTAATTCACAGCATCCAGTGTGAGATAATGTTAAATTCCTGCAAGAATTGTTCTCATGTCTCTGTTCTTTATTGAAGTACAAATAAATATACCCTCTATTTCTTACATCATGGTATCTGATTCTATCCAAAACATATCTTGCTTCATCATCTCATGGCAAATCCTTTCCACATAGCATACTCTTCCTCTAAGCTTGTAGTTTTTCATTTGTTTTATTTTGTTTTGCATGTGTTTTTATGTGTAGCTAATAGGTTCTCCCTTTCGGGAGCTTTCTAGCTCCTGCTTATTGTCATGATTGACAGCTTCCAGGTTAATACCCTTTAGTCAGGCTTCAGTTCTTACCTCCCTACTGAGACTGCTCTTAGAAACTTCACAGAATGCCTCAATATTGCCAAATCCATTGGTCACTCTAAATTTATTTTTCACAGAAATAATCTCATGGTAAATAAGGGTCAAAATATCAACTCTTATAAATGACACTTTCTGATAATCCATGTGTTGTCAATTATACCACCTGGCAATGGCTACGGCCCAGATTTCAGCCAGAACAGCAAACTCTTAGAGATTTTTTTAAATAATAGATTTTCTGAGTCAAGATAGACCCTTGATCAATATTTCTTAGTCCATAATATTTTTTATTGAAAGGTCCATATTTTCTAGTTTGCACCAAGACAGTTTAATATATAGGATTTGCATTTACTATTTGTTGAGTGTTAGACATAATTTCAGGAGAGAAAGTCAAGTTTAAAAGACATGGATATGTAATGCATCATATAAAGGACATAAAAAATACCAGTTGGATGCTGGGGAAGATGTGTTACCTTCTGCTAATTTTGGAGAAATATAGGAGTGCTTCACAAAAGATGAAGACTTTTGTGATTTATTCACCTGAAGAAACATTCCAGCTGTAAGAACTGTCATGAACAAAAACATAAAGGCAAAAACACTCAGAAGGTAATGAATATAATTTATAACAAAAGTGTAAATTTCCTTTGTAGTGGTGTTAGGATTTGAGATACAAGATAATTTGAGCAGGATATTTTAACACTCCATACTGAAAACACGCCTTGAAAACTTCCTCTACTTCTCATCTTTGTCCCTCTCTGTCAAGTGTTATAACTCCTTGAGCAAAAACTATGTCTACGCTTGTAAAAAGAAAAAAGAGAATATGTATAAAGTTTGCATCCATTTAAAAAGTAGCATAGATTTGTCGCATAGAATTAGTAGCATAAAATTGTTAAGCATTTTACTGGATTCAACACATTTCAATGTTTAATTTTTAAATCTCACATACAGCTAAGTGTTTATGGATACTCCTGTCCCTGTATGGTAGCCAGGGTGTCGTCAGCTCAAAGCCACCAGGTGTTTCAAGCTTGGTTCACTCTGCCTGCAGTCCAATAAGGGACATGAAATCCAGATTAGTTCTGCATGATGCACAACTCCTCAAACAGTTAATCCTGCACTGGGGACCCTCCTTCAATCTAGCTGAATCTTTTTCAGGGCTGCCACCAGCTGATGAAGCTTTCTACCCAATCCTCCTTCCTTCTCTCTTTCCCAGAGGGCAGCCAGCTTACCCTACCTACGTGTGCTTTCTAACTCTGTCCCTCACTGGTACTTGCTTTGGTAATTCTTGTACCTGTCTAATTCTGTCTCGGTGACACTTTGCAGAAGAACCAAACTGGCCTCCTGCGCCACTGATCTTCCTTCCCAACCACGCTGGACCACTATCCTTTATTCAGTATGACATGCAACCCAATGCTTCTGCTCCTTATTAAATGTTTTTTGTTAGCTCATCTGTTTGTTGTTTGTTTTCTGAGATTCCCTCTCACGGGGTTTTGGTTTTAGCCAATGACAGAATATTTATCTCAATTATGACTTTTGTGAAGTTGTAACTCAACAAAATACCCCCATCATCCTTTTACCAAAATATGTAAACCTCAAAAAAAGTAAGTATAAAAGCTTGTCTTCTTTAATGGTACACACTCAACAATACAGAAATGTTTAAAGGGACATCACTTCAGGCTTGAAACTTTTATCTGAATTAGTGTGCTTGACTTGTTGGAAGAAACGTTGTTGCTAGAAACAAGCAGCATGATAAAGGGCAGGGACTGAAAAAGTGTATGTGAGTGTGTGTTTCTTTTACTTTTTTTTTTTTTTTTCCAAGCAGGGGTGTGTAGATGTGGGAGACAGTTGAGATCCAGGAAGCCAGAAGGATGAAGGTGTAATGCCAAAGTGAGAGACTGGGCTGAGGCGGCTCTTGTTAGAAAGGTCTGTGAGCAAACAGGGGGAACCGGAGGATTCATAGCAGAGTATTCATGAGGGGATGAGAAAGACAGAAAGAAGAAAGAATCATAAGAGAAATCCATTTTAGCTTCCTTACTTTCTAGAGATCTGACGCTAATTTGAGAAACTTGATTTGGTCAAGCCAGTCCATTCAACAAGAAGGTATTGTCTCTACCAAACCCTGAAGTTCCTCTGAGAACCTGAAGCATTCCTACAGGCATTCTAGAAACAGTTTTCTAAGAAAAGAGAAAAGAAGGACAATGTTGCCACCTTAATACCTGGATTTGTAAAAAAACATTATATGAATCAGTGTGGGTGTGTACTTTCTACTCCATTGGGAACTCACTGCATGGGGCATGTGGAAGCTAGGTCAGGTTGTTTTAGTAATTTTGAGCAGAAGACTAGAATATCAGAAATCAGTGAATAGAGAAAAGCCTTATTAAAATTTCCATGAGTGTACAGCACACTGCAATATTATTTCGCAGAAAAAATATTTGGTTTTATATTGTTTTCTAAATAAGCTCATATATTATTATTAAAATATTTGTCTACCTATCCACACACTTTTAAGAAATATACCTGCAGATTTCTATTTCTCATATACTTGGGATCGTTTCAAGTTGGCAACTGCCATGGGATTTTTGGAAAATCAAAGTTTAATACTCAACACCATTGATATGACCTTGTGTTCCTGATAAATGGAAGCATTAAGGCTCTACCCAACAGGGTTGCATTTCCCACCTGCATTTTGACCAGTTTCCTTAATGACCTTGCCAGCTGATATAAATTGCTTTTTGGAGAGAGCCCAGAGGAGTGTTAGAAAGCTTAAAGATTTTGCTTCATGTTACAGTAGATGGCTTTTAATAGTGAAGAAAAAAAGTGGCAAATTCTGACTTATAAAAATGCCTCTTCTGATTTTGACAGTAGATAACAAGCACTCCTCTTTCATAGTACTAGGGTGGAGGCTTATTTAAACAGAGGCTTACTAAATAAAATAAACTAATTCATATTATATGCTGTTCTTTCTTGTACTTATACTGTGACCTCTGTTTGGCTGTTTTCAATTGTGATCACTTAGACTAGTCCAATCTATTGTCTGATATATTCTGCATTTAATTCCAAGCCAAGAAGTGTCTCAGCCACATAGTTAAGAATGTCAAAATACCATCTTCTTTAAGTTTATGAAGTCCATGGAATAAAATAAAAATCACTCTTTCTCTTAGATTGTTTGTAAAGGCAAACAATTTTACAGTATTTCAGAGATCCTGTAATGTTGTCAAGTAATCTCTCACCTTGAATTGAAAAGATATAATCAATTAAGTCATGACCTAAATATGTAATTATCCCTAAGATGAAGAAAATGAAGCTGGTTTGATTTTAATAACTATATTTTATATTAATTATGCATTATTTTATATTTATCATATCTATTACAATTAAAGTCCTCTATGTCTTTTCAATGTATGAATAACTGAATGAATAAGTAAATATGCACACTGTAGGGAACTAATAAATTATTAGATGATTTGCTTTAAATGTACACACACCCACACATCAGAATGTATTTATCCTACATAGCTTTAGAAACTATTCAGGTTTCTCCAGTGCTATTTGTTCGACATTGTCTCATTTACCTTCCATATGTATCATCACTTTATTTCATGGTTTTTATTTTTAAATTTTTTTCTGTATTTTAAAATATTTTTATATTTTTCTGCAGTCTCATAAAATAATCACCATCTTCACATGTAAATATATTCACCATTTCTTCCCCATCTCACCAGCACATAATCCCCAAAACAAAATAACATGTGAAAATGAAAATAACAGTGTATTACCATTCTATGAGTACCTGAAATCTTTTATTTAAAATAAACTGGACAGCAGACTAAAAGGTGCAGAAACTATACTGATGTTTCAAAACATGACAATCAAATGTGTGCAGGTTCCTTTGGGAAACATCAAGTGTAATTTAAATGAGGTTTAACAAAATGATTGAGACAACAAACTGCTTTCTGTTATAGTTCAGGGAAATTTACCTTTTACTTGCCTAGCGTAATGTCATCTGGCAAAATGTATCCCTTGATATTTCCTGCACACTTCTTTTCCCTGTAGATTCTACCAGGATAGTCTACATTCAAACAAGCGTAGAAAATACAGTTATGTAGGAGGAAAAAACAAAAGCAAACCTCTTTGACTATCACTACAGAGCATCCATTGAGGCACCGATATAATGCTATGGTCACTCAAACCCCAATTGACCAATACCTTCATTTCACCTGCTGGACCTAAACAGAATGAGATTTGCACACTAAAAATCCAACTTCCCTTATCAATCACTGTGGCATAGGCTGTGACCAAAATTATGGCTCCAGTAGCCACTTTCAATGTAGCTCAAACATTTGGGTGCTGTGACTAAGATATAATATAGCTAGAAAATTATAAATTGCTTTTTATTGTTTTGATTGATGAGCAGGTAGGTAATATTATAAAACTGTTTCATGTGGTTAATATTTTTGTTTTCTATAAACATTAATTCACACTTCTTTGGAAAGTTTTGCTAACAAAAAAAAAATAATGAAAGCACTGACTGTGTAATAACTTTTTCCACCACCTTTTGTTAGAACATAAACATGGCCCGACATTCTTTCCTTTCCACATAAACCTGTGAAGTTTATCAAAACACCTGCAGGTGATGGGTTTAGGATTACAATGAAGATGGGTTGATTAGCTGCAGCGTCATCCTGATAGGAAATTCATACTCTATCACTTGTAACTCATGTATAACCATTTTAATAAAATGATAACAATAAGTCAAAGTGTCTTTAATGACTGAAAAATAGCACAGTACTTTTCTACAACTCTGACCTTTTTCAAGTGTATATTTCCATCATGTGTGATGATTATAACAAGTATTGCTTTATTCCTGTCTTCTTGGTATTTGGGATTTGCAGCTGAACATTTGCAGAAACATTGTTGTATGTGTTTCTCATGAACGACTCAAATTTTAAGTCGGTTACAATTCTATAAGAAATTATGCATCAGATATTGTTGGACATCATTCATCCTGTATCTATAAATATTAAGATTCAGAGAAATGGGTGCTCAGGAATGAGGTACAGCCCCTTTCTCTCTCACAAAAGATGGAATAAAATAATATCACAAATGCATAACTGATACCCTGAGCCCATAGCATTAAATGCCCTCACCTTTCTCTTCTTCACATCAGGAGTCAATATTCTTTTATAAGGCAAACTTGTTTTCAGCCAACCAAACCTCCAAATGGGTTGCAAATTGAAAGAGGGGCTAGATTTTAAAGCACATATTCTTTTCAAATCATGAAAAATGGTGAAGGGAATTACTAACAATCAGAAATTTTAATGGGGAAATACTACACCCCAAAATAAAGGGTGTATAGAACAAAAATAGGTATTGTCTGCCATTTATATTTTATACTATTTTTCATTTTGGGGTAAGAAAGAAAAAAATCAATATTTTCTTTCATTTTTATAAAAATAATTTATTCACCTATATAAAGCGTGCATTTCTAATTCAAATACAGATGTATGACTATCTATCTATCTATATCTTTAAATACATTCATAAGAAATTTATTAAGTTTCTAAGATTTCCAGACAATGTGTTAGGTGTGGATGATATGAGGTGTAAGAAATCAGGCCTTGACCTAGCTTCAGTAGAAAAGGCACATATTAATCTAATACTTATCAACATAAAGGTGTAACATCAAGCCAAAAGTATTATTATATCAAGAAACAACATAGTTTCATGAGCATATGCAAGAAGAGTATATAATCTAGTTACTTCTCTGAGGAAAGCTATTTGAGATGAGGTCTGGAGGATGAGTAATCATTAAACAACTGAAAGTAAATGACAAAGTTGAAGAATTGGTGAAAGCATTGTAAGCAAGAGTAGCACACATGGAAATCTTGTAGCAGGGTGGAGTAAGGCGCTGTAGAATGTGAAAACGTTTGGAGTGCCCAGAGTAGGAAAGGATAGGGGAGTTTGTAGGAGAGTGTCAACATCTCACCATAACATGTTTATTCTTTTCCCTGAATACACAGCATGACTATATTTTCCATCTTGCATTACAGTAGTCTGCGATCACATGAGTGAATTTTAGAAAACAGAAGGTGGATGGAAGTTATGTGTGCAACTCCCAAGTCTGATCTAAAACATCTCTCTGTTGTTTCTCCAGGCTGGTTGGAAATCACTGACCTTGGGAGTCATATGTTAATATGGGCAAAGCCTCCATCAGCGTTGCCTCCTAAATGACTACATAGAGTGGTGGTTCTCCGTCTCTCTGCGTGCATCAGAATCTCCCAGAGAGATTGTTCAGTCACAGATCACCAGCATTTCTTGTACATTAGGCCTGCATGTGATCTGAGAATGTGCATTTATAACCAAGCACCCAGGTGACAATGATGTTGCTGGTCTGGGAACCACAGTTTGAGGCCAGTGGCATATGGCACTGTAAGAAACTGAGGTATTATGTGTGAAGGAGATAATTTCTTTTTTTTTCTCTTATATATTTTTGGCTTGTTTGTTAAAATAGACAACGTGGACTGAATCTATACAGAGAGTAATGTAATACGGTAAGGTAGATGTCACTCCTTTTTGGAACGATGCCTATTTTCTACTTGCTACCATAAGTTTATGCAGGCAGCATGTGACTCAGTGCTGGTTTGTATAAGGGAAGAGGAAATCTGAGGTAGAATGGCTAGAACTTTATCATTTCAACCCCATATCCATATAGCAGGTCCTGGGGAGATGGTCAGTTTCTGCCTTGCGAAACGAAATGCCTAGAACTGCTGTGGCTATTTTGTGATGATGATGAGAGATAGAATGAGGGCAAAGCCACTCCAATAAGTCTGACAAACTTGCTCCCAGGAATAGGAATCTCCTGCAGAATAATGGAATGTAGATGAGAAGCAGTGACATTAGAAGTCAATACAGGGATGGGGCACCTGGGTGGCTCAGTTTATTAAGTGACCAACTCTTGATTTCAGGTCGGGTCATGATCTCATGGTTCGTGAGATGGAGCCCCCTGTCAGGCTCTGTGCTGAAAGTGTGGAGTCTGCTTGGGATTTTCTCTCTCCCTCTCTCTCTCTCTCTGTCCCTCCTCTGCTATCTCTTTCTCAAAATAAATAAATAAACTTTTAAAAATAAAGAAGTCAACTTAGGGGCCTGGGTGGTTCAGTTGGTTGAGCATCCAACTTAATTTTAGCTCAGGTAATGATCCCAGTGTTGTGGGATGGTGCCCCGTGTTAGTGGGCACTGCGCTGAGTTTGAACTCTGCTTAAGATTCTCTCTCTCTCTCTCTCTCTCCATCTCTTCCTCTGCCCCTCTCCCCTGCTTGCATTCTCTCTCTCCCTCTAAAATTAAAAAAAAAAAAGTCAACCTGATTGAAGGATAGTGAAGAGTGCTGGATGACTCACTTCTGTGGTTCTTATCCTAGGGCAGTCAGTTAAAAATTTTGTGCAGTACTGTATATGTTTTTTTATTAATAAAATTGAATAGAACAAAGGAGTTGTATTCTCAAAAATGTGCCATTTAGCTATAATGTTTAGGTAGGTATGCAATTTTTTTGCCATGAGTAGTTAAGAATATATATTTTTAATTTTTAAATGTTTATTTATTTTTGAGAGAGAAAGATAGAGCATTAGTGGGGGAAGAGCAGAGAGAGGGAAACACAGAATCCAAAGCAGGACCCAGGCTCTGAGCAGTCAGCACAGAGCTCAAGGCAGGGCTTGAACTCACAAATGCTGAGATTATGACTTGAGCAGAAGTCAGAAGCTTAATCAACTGAGCCATTCAGGTGCTCCAACTATATTTTTTTCAGAGATACTAGAACCAGAAAGTCAATCCTTCCAACTCTAGCTATCTAGGAATAATTCATATTGCTGATATTTTATCATTTAATTTATTTAGCAATATTTATCTGAATGTGTGAAACTTCGATATTGCTGCCAGTTAAGGCATGAAATGTCATTACTGCTAGCTAAAATCATTCATTAGACAGAAAGTTTCAGGCAAAAAGGAGAAGCCAAGTTAATTTTAATAAATTAGAAAATTGTAAGATTTGCATTATTAATAGTGAATTTAATGAAAAATCTTGACTAGAGTTTTAAGAGATTATTCATCAGTAAATTCAGTTTTCCCAGGGATAGATAAAATAACTTATACAAGCATACTTGATCCAAGTACATGGATAAAGCTTGAAGGCATTGCTGAAACCAAAATAATAATAATAAAAATATTAACATAGTAAAAAAAAAGATGTCAAGATTAATTATATTTGGCCAATGGTAATAAATTTAAAATTATAGATTGCTCAATATATTGAGCAATTATTAATATGATGGGATCCTGATTCACTCTCTTCTTACGTTCAGTAAAGTCTCTTTCCTCTTACCAAAACTCAACTGGTCCATTATTCTCTGGACCCCAATCTTTTTGTCTTTCTACAGAACTTGTATAATTTTTCTTTCTCTTATTTTCAGCCTCACTCTTTCACCTGTGTTTAGCCCATAATTATTTCACCAAGGTCTAGTGTTTTTCATCTGGAAGGAAACAAAGCATCCTTAACAAATGCCTCATCCATTCATTCTCTTTCTCATACCCACTCCTCTCCTGTATATCAATGAGAAATTCGGTATGTGTATTTCTTTCCTTTTAATTTATTACACACCTTGCAGCCAGCATGGTTGTGTTAAAAACTCTAATTTGTTAATGTGGATCTGCTGCTTAACATAGTTCAATGCTTTCCCTTTGCTCTTAAGAGAAATATACCAAACTCTAAATGTCATTTCCTTATATCATCTGACCCTTCCTACTCTCCTCAGACTCAGTTTGTGTTTCTTGTTTACCTGTCACTTAAGATTCGTCTAATGCGGCACTTCTGTCATTTCCTCAAATGCATTTTCTATTTCCTGCCTCAATCACATTATTTTTTGTGTTTATTTATTTATTTTGAGAGAGAGTGTGTGTGTGTGTGTGAGCAGACATGGGGGAGAGGCAGGGAGAGAGGGAGAAAGAATCCCCAGCAGGTTCCATGCTGTCAGTTCAGAGCCCCACATGGGGTTTGATCTCACAAATCTTGAGATCATAACATGACCCCAAATCAAGAGGTGGCTGCCTAACCATCTGAGCCACTCTGGCACACCATCATTCTTTATTCCTGAAATGTTCTTCCCACTTCTGGTTAACTACTGCTAAATTTTTGCTAATAATCTTTCCCTCCCTTCCACCTCATTTTCAAGATGAAAGTCCATAGCCTCTACATTCAAACAGCAACTCGTACTTCCTCTTGCTAATACTTGCAAAGTATCATTTGATACCTATTTTCCTTATTAGATTGCAATCTCCATAAGGGAAGGCATTGTGCTTATTTTATTGTTAGCATCTTAGGGTCTGTCTCACATAGTTTGTAAAGGATTAAATGAATGTCTCCAAATTACAATAGAAGTGAAAGCTGTCTTTTATTTTTATTTTCTTCTTTTTTGTATTTTAAGTCCATAAAATAAACAATTACTGATTCTGTTTGTAACTATGTACATGATTCTAACCTAGTTAATTCATTGACTATCTAATTGAAAATATCCTTGTTTAGCAGCGCCTGGGTGGCTCAGTCAGTCAATTGAGCACACAACCTCGGCTCAGGTCATGATCTCATGGTTCGTGTAGGGCTCCATGCTAACAGCTCAGAGCCTAAAGCCTGCTTCAGATTCTGTGTGTGTGTGTCTCTCTCTGCCTCTCCCCCACTCATGCTCTGTCTCTCAAAAATAAAAAAAATAAACGTAAAAAGAAAGAAAATGTTCTTGTTCATGAAACATCTGCAGGTTTTTGTTAGTTGTATTTATATATATAAATATGCATAATTTTAAAAATATCCTGATACAATTGTATTTAAGTGTATGTGTCTTCATCTTTACTCCAATGGGAGTATTTATTCCATAAAGTTTTTCAAAAGTAAACTAAATACATAAATACATATAGATAGATGAGGGAAGATAGAGAGAGAAAGAGAATAGATGTAGCATTATCTTCAGGTAAATGTCATTGGTAATTCACTTAACGTCACTGCACTTTAATTAATTTCTACTCTCATAAAATGGGATAGTCATCCTGATGAGTAATAAAAAAGTTGTGGTATTTCTACATGTATATGTATATATATTCCGTTGTGTGTATACACATATGTATATGTGTATATATAAATATATATATATATACCATTTTGTAAATGGTTTGTGTGCATACACCCCTACACAGACACACACACACACAGACACACACACACACACACACACACACACACTCACACTGGAATATTATTTAACAATGGAATGTTGCTCAGTCTTGCCATTTACAATAACATGGATGGAACTAGAAACTATTATGCTAAAGGAAATAAGGTAATCAGAGACAGACAAATATATGATTTCACTCATATGTGGAGGTTAAGAAACAAAACAGTGAATATAGGGAGGAAAAAGAGAGAAAGCAAACCATAAAACAGACTTTTAACTGTAGAGAACAAATGGAGACGTGGGTGGGCAGGTGACAGAGGCACTTGTGATGAGCACCAGGTAATATAAGTGAATGATGAATTAATAATTCTGCTCCTGAAACTAGTATTATACTCTATGTTAATTAACTGAAATTTAAATAAAACTTTGAAACAAGCACACAGAAGAGGAAATGAAGCATAGGAATAAATGCAGTCCTTTTTGGAAGTAAAGAGAAATAGAGGAAGAAAAACTGAAATTAGAGAGCACAGTAACCCCAAGGGAAAAAAAATTGAGTTTGCCATTGGAACAGAATAACATACTTCTATCACAGATGATTGCAACATTAAACTAAGCAGGCAAAAGGAAAATGAAAAACAAAGAGATAGTCATTGCATGCTTTGAACATTTCTAATGAGTTGACAAAATAATGTTTGTGAAATTTCTTTGTAAATTTAAAAATATTATTTAAATTCATCCTATTATTTATTTATTGAAACTTGCAAAATTGTTTTACAACTTTATCTTACAATAAACTCAGGTATGGCTTTTAAACATATAGATTATTTGCTGTAATTTAAGACAGTTAGTATAGTATTCTAATCTTTCAAGAGAGACATCTTTGACTTTGAGAATTTCCTTTATTTTTATATTTTTAAACTTTCATCTTCACCCACTAAACCCTTACACGGGTTCATATATTTTTTTCTTTAGACCAAGCATCTAATTGCCATTTTTATTCTCCGCTTTATAATAGCTGTCATTGGATAATGGAAGAATCAATCAAACTTTTTTATTCATGTCCCTGCAGCAACAGAACTTTATTATTTTTACTCCAGTGACACTGAGAAGCTTGAATCAATATTGACAAAATATCAGGTCTTTTTGAAAAACCCTGCTATGAGAGCACTCAGAGTTTAACCATTCACATCTTCTGGAGCCAGAAAACTCAATTTTTTATTTTCCTCACAAGCACATGCATCCTAATCCCTTGGAAAATTATTCTGCCGCACTTGAAATGCAGTCACCATAATTGACTTTCTAGACATAGAACTTGAATTCATCTCCATATCTGGGAATAGAATCAAGCCCTAAACAAAGAGAACCTTATAATCAGGTTTGGAAGATTAATGTTTCTTTAGAAGGGGAAGCAGATCTTGAGAGCAATCTGATTTTGTTCCTGCTATTGACAGAAAAGTTGAGTTTCTAGCTGAACTAGTAGAAAAGCTTACTTGCAGATAAATGGATACTTTAAACATGGAAATAATTTACACTTAAACCTTGTTTGTCATTGATATTGATCACTCGAAAACTCTCCAAACCGCGAGCATACCAAAACCTTTTCCTGTTGAAATACTTCAAATATTATTCTTGATGCTTTAATTTTTAAATAGTAAGATGGATATTATAATCGCCTTTTTCTTGCATAACTCACAGTTTCTTATAATATCTCATACATATTCTTCTAATAAGTTTTTTTCCAAATCTATCATCTGATCCCTGAAGTTGCTTTTTTTGTTGGGTTTTTTTTTCTTGGCTTTCCTTGTTTTTTTGGCCCTCACTTGCCCTTTATCCCTGAGAAAATTTATCTCAATCTCCAGTTTTGCTATTAAGCAGTAATTCTCAGACATGATATATCACTCAATGGTTGATCTCATTCTTAGCTATGAGCTTAAAACTTAATTAAAATTGAATGAGAAAAAAATATAACACAGTAAAATGGAACAACAGACTATGGAGAGTGGTCACATAAAGCTATCTGTTTTATAAAATCCTGTTTACATGATTACTCTTTGGTCCTCAAAGCAACATAAACTTGTGTTAAATATACAACCTGTAATGTTGGCATCTTCCTCTCTTTGCGATTATGGATATTAAGTCTAATTTTTTATTTAGTTTTGTATAAACAGATGATAGATTGGCAACTGTAACTGTGTTTTTTCCAGCCAATGTCCTGAAGTTCTTTGTAGTAAGGTGTAAGCCTGTTTTTCATTAAATACAAATATGAAGGTTCTCATCCTTCATTCTTTTTTTAGTTTAATTTTCTTTCTGTGCCAATTAATTTAGCTGAATCACTCTCTCTGCTTGTTTACTCTTTCTTTGAAATCAGTGGCTTTATTATCTGAGACAGCTGGCTTCTGTGCACATATTAGTATTTTGAAAACTCAATAGTATTTAGCGATTTCCAACATAAGTAAAGGTGGAAGAGAGAGACAGAGAGAGAGAGGCAAAGCAAGAAACAGGCTCTTAACTATAGAGAACAAGCTAATGGTTACCAGAAGAGAGGTGGGTCAGAGGATGGGTAAAGAGGTGATGGGGATTAAAGAGTGCATTTGTGATGAGCATTGGGTGTTGTATGAAAGTGTTGAGTCACTATATTGTACTCCTGAAACCAATATTCCATTGTGTGTTAACTAACTGAAATTTAAATAAAAAATTAAAAAAAAACACAAGAACACTTCCCCAAACTTTAAGTATTTAAGTTAGCATTACCATCAGAATCAAAAAAAAATTGTAAAAGATGATAGTAAACAGTGATGGAGAATTTTTCTCTATACCTTTTAAATATGCAGAATTGATATACTGAAACTCTGTTCTCAGTCAAACCTGTTTCAACATCTTTTGAATTCAGGGTTAAATTGTTCCTTGATTTTATATATAACTTATAACGGTAGCTTGATTAATCATAGAGACGACTTGAAAAACTAGCAATAGCTGTTCTTAAAGGAAATATATATATGTGTGTGTGTGTGTGTGTGTGTGTGTGTGTTTATGCATGAATTTCCCATCTGTATCATTCTATTTATGCATCGTATTACTTATATATATAAATATATGCATATATGTGTGAGTGTACATACATATATAGAGACAAGTATGTAGTACTATATATATATACTTATTTATTTATATAGAAGTAAATTGTACATTCTTCTTTCAAATTGAACTCACTGTAGTATTTATATTATTATTTAAATTTTTCTTTTAAATAGTTGTGCATTGAAAGCAAACACAAATTTATTTTTCTCACATGGCATAGATAATTGCCTAAACTTCCAATTATTTTGGTTAAGTATGGAGTATTTACACAGAAATGAGTTTGAGCAAATAAAATGGAAGAGGAGTTAAATTTCTGGCTCCAAAAGAAAGGAGTCAAACATGATATAAAATACTAAGTTTATGTAACCTCCATGCTCCATCTAGCAAAATCGAACTTTCCAAAGGGGACAAATACAGACTGATGTTTTAAAAATTACTCTAGGGGATAAGCTATGCTTTTGCTGTACAACAAGCCTAACCTATTAGTAGAAAATATCCATGAAAAATTGGCATTTTTAAGCAAATTTACATTCTTTCCTCATCTTGTCCCAAGCAGAGTTGATATTTAAGATCATGAATGATTTGTGAGTACTGTAGAAATGAGGCAGAAAGTACTGGGTTTTGTTATCAAGATGTCCATTTAAGACAACCAATAATTCCACTAAGAATTAGACTGTATGAAATTGAATTGTAAAAGAATCCATGGCATCAGTAATTACATTGAAAATAAAATGACTATCTTAAAGGATATCCTTTCATACGTAATTCCTCCTCTGGATATTATATTTTCATATCCATATTCAGAACTGGCTACTATTATTGTATTGGCATCTGTTATCAGGGGAAGTAAATACATAAGAAAAAACTTAAGTGAACCGTTTTCAAACTTTGGGCATGAAGAGAGTAAAAGTAAGATGGGGAAGTGATTTGTTAATAGCAATACAATTTCACATAATACAATTTTTGTCACTTATCCATCCCCTGTGTAACGGTTGGTCAGATGAGCACTGGCAAATTCATTCAATTGATCAGGCTAGAGACCTAAAAAGTACTTGCTAAATGGTTATTTTATTCCATTGGTTAAACACATACACACCCCTACAAACAAATGCATGCACATATATAAACATTTCTATTAATTCTACTTTCTAGATAGTTTATAAAAATAATAAAACAATTTAAAACTTACTCCCAATAGCAACTACGGAATCAAATCATTTATTCATTAGATAAATAATTTATTTATTAAACAGTGTATACAAATATTGAAATTTATTTTAAACCTTTCTACATATCATTCAAATTAGAATATTTTACTTCAGTTGATTATAATTCTGAGAAAATACAATTTAAGTGTAACTTTTTAATTACAAATTTTATGCTTTATAATGTAAAAACATTAATAATTTAAAATATATTTAAAAGGTTGGTATGTACTATTTTCCAATTCAAATACTTACCCAGTCATATCTAAATATTTATTGAACCTTTCTCAAAACATTTATTTAGTGATGTAAACTAAATATGTTTTGAGTCATTCTTAAATTATTTTGCCTATGACCAGTGACTTAATCTTTCCAAAGTAATGTTTTCAAAATGTCATTTCCCATTTCAATAATCTGCAATCACATTTAGTTTCCCCTAAGATAAAGTCCAAAATAAAATTATCTTGAAACAAATTTACCCTTGTGGATGTGCTTTGAACATTTATACCTTGAATTGCTTTTTTTTAAGATAGAAAGGAATAACCTGAAAGATATTAATAAATTATTTCACCAATATATTGAAAAGTCCAATACTGAGGAAATATGAGCAGAAGCATTATAAAACAGAAATAAGTGGGCATCTATTTCAAAAATATGGGCATAAAAACAATATGTGTTGATATATTTGAATATATATTTTCATATCCAGTAAATTTGCAGATCCAAACTATTAAATAAATAGTATCCACTCCTTTAAGAGTTAGTTGAAACTAGACTAGTAAAAGAGTCATTGTAACTTGAATCTCAAAGATGTCTTTATTTTTCAAACTACAGTGAGACACTATTTTAAGAAATAGGTATTTCTCAAAGAGAAAATACAGGTCCA
This sequence comes from Crocuta crocuta, assembly GCF_008692635.1. NCBI lineage: Eukaryota > Metazoa > Chordata > Mammalia > Carnivora > Hyaenidae > Crocuta > Crocuta crocuta. The sequence goes on along the minus strand of NW_027530330.1, from coordinate 609,805 downwards.
ACTCCATTAAGTGACTTTTCCATCTCAGAAGCATAGTTGGAAAACTTGACACAGGAAAAGGAGAATCAGGGTGTCATATAAAAAGAATTCCTATCAGAAAGAAAGGCAGTGAGAAAATCTACTCCTTACTGCCCAATAGATAAAGAAGAGAGAAAGTAAAATGTTTGCTTGAAGTCAGAGTCTTTGTTTCTTTCCCCTTCTTTGTGTTCTACTTCTTCTCCTTTCTAACAATATGGAGAAATATCCAGATATATTTTAGAAAGCCAAGGACATCAGAGTTGATAGCTTTGTTTCCTGAGAATAGCCTGGAGGTTTGTAAGCTTCATAATGAAGCCTTACATCCTTACATTCAGCTTGGGGCAATTCCTAATATGCAGTGATAATGAAACATTGCCCAAAGGTGTCTAGTTGAATGAGTCTATGGAAGAATTCATGACTCCCAAGAGATGGAGAGTTATGTGCAAGTGACAGAGAAGTGTGTGCATGCTCAAGTTTGGGGAACGATAATGTATGAGCTGAGTGAGTTCATGAACAGCAAACTCAGAGTCAACATAGTTCACATTTGCCATTACAGTTGAAAAGATTTCCAGCAGCATGACTGAAGGTCTAGTTAAGACTAGTTCCACCTTCATAGGTACCAGTTCAGTGAAAAAATTAGACAAACTATGATCCAATAGTAGATCTGTGGATCCTCTGACCAACAGCTCAAATATATCCAGCTGTCATCTTGGAGACGAGTAGGAGGTGAAAGAGAGAGAGGTGGTGTGCAAGTGTGAGCAATAATTAATGGCAGTTCACATGGAAGAAATGAGATGTAATTAATGAGAAAGTTCAGTTTTCCTCTTCATACTAGTTAAGATGGTCTTCCAGTAGAAAAACTCAGTAGTGTTCAGAAAATAAAGAAACTACATTTTCTCTGCTTATTTTAGTGGTGCTACCTTTTCTTTTTGTTATCTAGCCTATTAGTTTCCCATGGCTGATGTAGCTAATTACTACAAACTTTAGTGATGTAAAACAACACAAATTTATATTTCATAGTTATGTGTACCGGAGGTCTCACTGGGCTAAAATCAAGGGCATAGAGGGAATTGTTCCTTCTGGAAGTTCTAGGGGTGGATCCATTTCCTTATCTTTTCTAGCTTCAGAGTCTGCCTACATCCGTTTTGGTCATGACCCCTTCCCCCTTCCTCAAAGCCAGCAGCATTGGATCTTCAAATCTCTTTCTCCCTGACACTCCTACTTCTTTTTACAAGGACTTTTCTTATCACACTGATCCCACTGTGATAATCTTCCCTTACTTATCGAGATCATTAATTTAATCATACCTACTAAATCCTCTTTGGCATATAAATTATCACATTTCACAGGTTTGGGTGATTAAGATGTGGGCATTTTTGAGGGGAGGGCTTTATTCCACCTACCACATATGTGACATAAAGTTCAAAAGAAAAATCCAAACATTTGCCCTCGCCAGTAGGAGATCATTACTCTAATATAAAGAAAAACATTGAGATTTGTTAGAGAAACTAAAAAAATAAACATATCACATATGTATGGAGTTAGAGAATTTACAATGTATTTATTTCAAGACCACCTAAAATATCAAATTGCTAACTTCTGTACTTAAGTATATGATTGTAGGTTTTATATCTTGGAGCCTTTGTTAATCTCCCAAAATATAAATTTAGGGCACATGTCAGTCTTTAATATGTGTCTCAGATAAATAGTATAGAGACCGGGTCAGAGACAGTTTTTTCTTAAAAGCCACATTCATCATCTTTCATTAGTGACCAGACAGACTTTGGTAGGAACGGACACATTATTAAATTCTGAATATAGAGATATAAAGTAGTGCATAGAATTCCTAGGGAGTATTCTGTTAAAAAAAAAAAAAAAGAAGAAGAAATGCACTTCTTCCTTGCAATTGCTAACATTGTGTGCTATGATGAGAGGAATTCAGAAGCACTGTTTTTTTTTTTCTCTCTCTTTCTCTTGAAGAGATTCTTTTGGAGAGAGAGAGAGAGAGAGTAAGCATGAGTGAGGGAGGGACAGAGAAAGAGAGAGTCCCAAGTGGGGCTCAATCTCATGACCATGTAATCATGACTTGAGTCAAACTCGAGTCAGATGCTTAACCAACTGAGCCACCCAGGTGCCTAGAGGCACTATCTTAAATTATAAGGCATTACCTAAGAATATAGAGCAATAAGACAAAATACCCCAAGCTAGTTACTTCCAAAATATCTACCTCCTTATTACCATGTTATGAAAAAGAAGTCATTTTTTATCTTTTCAACAATGATTAGTGTAAACTTATATATTGTATCTATTCGAATCTAAATCTGACTGATATAGACATTATAACAAATCAAACTTCCAGTAGCAATCAGTGAAAAACTTACCTTGTCAAAATAATGTTTCTTCATCAGGTGAACAGTCATAGTTAAAGACTGGGTGGTTGCTAAGATTATGGAAGAGTAGGCACAGTTAAGAGGAGAAAAATGAAGAAAGAAGTTTCTCCATGTAATATTCTCATAAATGCATTTGTGTTGCAATAATGGCTGTGTATTTCTCCTCTCACTCATAGCCTATTAGCTAGTCTATAAGAACTGTAATCTTAACTTTATTATTTTTCTTTTCTCATTTTATGTACCTAACTATATTCAATTCTTTTTTTTTTTTTTTCGTATGTCCTTGAATGTAATGGGAGCAAGTGAAAGGACGCGGAGTGCCAGCAAACAGAGAATGAAAAATTGGGTATTAGAAAAAAAAAAAAGAATAACGACAATGGTGAGTAAGTTCTGTATTTATTGATGCCTAAAAACTGCTCCCATTGTAGTATGTAGCACAGAATAAAAAGCCTGAAGAGGAAAAGAGCATGACACACCTAATCCACTAGGGATCCCAGAGCTACAGCTCCAGAGATCTCCACCCACCACTCAGTATGGAAGTGGGAGAGCTGTGGTAGCTGAAGGACTTATGTGGTTTTGGATGAAGTGATATCTCACTGTTAACTGGAGTTGTCTGATGAATGCTAAGAGTAGAGCTCCATTGTCCGCACTATTGAATCCACAGATTAACATTCATTTTATTTTGATAATATCAGCCTATACATATATTTCAACTGTGAGAGTCTGAATGTTAAGTTTTTTATGGCCCCTTGAAATGAAAGGAAATTAAATATTCTTCTTGAGTTTCAAGTGTTTTTATTGTCTACTCAGGCATAACAATGAGCAATTTATTATAAAAATTATTCAGATAATTCATATGTGGGGCTTACATTATCCATTCACAATTTTCTTCTTAAATAATCTGAAATATTTTCTACCAGACCAAATTCATGACAATCCTCAATGTGCCATGACTCTACTCATGCACCACTGCTCATGCAGTAATCTTCCAGAATGCCCTTCCCATTCCTCTTTATGAGATCTAAATTAAGTTCACAATTCAAGGAGCTTGGAAAGTATTTTATAAATAACTTTTGTTGGGAATGTTCTAAAATTTCTGGATTATATTAAAATAATCTTGCAGATTTTAGCAAGAAGCTGCTCATCTTTATTGTATACACATATACATACACATACACACAGGCACACATACTGCTCTAAAGTCAGAATAGAAGCCGAAACTTCTAAAATTCCATTGCATTTTTGGGGTGCCTGGGTGGCTTAGTCAGGTAAGTGTCAGACTTCAGCTCAGATCATGATCTCTCAGTTTCTGAGTTCAAAGCCTATGTTGGGCTCTGTGCTGACAGCTCAGAGCCTAAAGCCTGCTTCAGATTCTGCGTTTCCCTCTCTCTCTGCCCTTCCCCAGTTCACACTCTGTCTGTCTGTATGTCTCTCTCTCTCTCTCTCTCTCTCAAAAATAAACAATAAAAATATTAAAATTCCATTGCATTTTTAAATGAAAACAAAAACCATAGCATAATCTTCTAACTATATTGCATATGACATATGATATACAAATATTCCTTCCCATCCACGAACTGTCTTTTCACTTTCTTAATGGCTTTGTTTGTAGCTTGCAGGTTTTAAATTCTCTTGTAGTTCTATTTATTTATTTGTCATCAGTGGTTGTATCTAAGGAATTACTCTTTCATTTCCTCTAAGACTTTTATCATTTCTAGTTCTTATACTTAGGTCTATGGTTAATTTTGATCTAGTTTTTCCTTATTTTTATCTTTAACCTATCTACCTAGGTTTCATCCCTGGGTCACCTACTTACTGTTACTTACTATTTAAAGGTTGTGTTGGGGCTCCTGGGTGGCTCAGTCAGTTGAGCATCTGACTTTAGCTCAACTTATGATCTCATAGTCCATGAGTTCAAGCCCTGCATATGGCTCTGAGCTGCTGAAGCCTGCTTAAGATTCTGTGTCTCCTTCCCTATCTGCATCTCCCATGTTCACACTCTCTCTCTCTCTCTCAAAAATAAATAAACATTAAAAAATTAAAGTTGTGCTTTCTCCCTCTTAGCCAATAAGATTTAAACCCTTCATTGGTGGCTATGTATATGGCATGGATATTGCTATCATTATGTAGAGAGGAGACTTCTTTTACTTTATACACCTAAGGCTAAATGCTTTTCCCTGGTTTCTTCTGAGAGGTACAGCCTAGGGCAGGCACAGTCTTCCAGGCCTCCATGGATGTGGGTGGTTTTATTTTTAAGCTCCCAGAGTCACTCTTAGCTCTGAGTGGCCTATCCTTCAGTCCGTGTTTGGTCAAAAGCCCCCTGTTCTAGTGAGCCTTTCCCCTATGTTGATGGGTCCGTGTGCAGCCTGAGCAATGCTTTAAATTCCTCTTTATATCTGACTCTAATTACTCCTGAGTGGGTGCAACTTAGAGCAGGTGTACAGCCAACCTGGTCCCCACAGTTGACTCTGATCCCAGGACAGCTCTTCTCAGCACTTTTCTTTTTTAATGTTTCTCCGTTAAACTGCTGGCCTCCCTGCTGATTTGCTCTTCTCACTGAACTACCAGCTTCCTCTTAATTGCTTTCCACCAAGATCTTCACTATTTTGGACAATGCATTAGGTATAAAGTTCTCCACTTTCTATTCCAAATAAAATCAGTCCCTTCAGGCACAGCTGAGGACCCTGTGATGTTTTAAGTCCTGTCTGTCTCTTGCTCTGATCAGAACTTTGGAGCCACTGCACAGAAGCTGGGAGTGGAGACCCACCCCTCTCAGTAGGCTGCTATTACAAGGTAGTGTTTGTATGGAATGAATGGGGGAAGCTCTTGGTCTTTTTGGCTTGCCCCTCCTGACATGGAGTCTGTATCCTTTGAATGAGATAGGATGCAGTGACCAGAACCCTGGTATTCTCCACCGCTGCAACTGGGGTGGAACTCAGCTCTAAGAGTAGGACTAAATGGGAAAAGAGAATACTGGTTCTGTCTATCAAACCTGTGTGGATTAGGGTGTCCCACACCATCCCAAAGTAGAGCATTCCTGTGAAAACTTTTGTACACTGGAATGGAACGCAGCGAGAAAGCAATTTCAATCAATTTATCTGGAAAAGTTTTAAGTGCTCCCAGATCCCAACAATAACCTCTCTTAGGCTTTTTTGATACCATAGGACTCATCTTGCTAATGGGTTTTATAAATCGATATAAAGCACAGATGCTTATAGACATAGTTCAAAGCTATGGCAGCCTCATGGCGAAAAGCTGAATGTAGTTCCCAGATAAAGGGCTTGGGGGTGCCTCACTCATGGCAACTGTAACCCCTAGCTACAAAACGAACACCGACTCTATTTTCAGTTTATGTCTTTTTTTTCTAAACTAAAATCCTTCTCAGACTCCCTTAAGTTAACAAAAACAAGTACTAATGAAGATCTTTCATAAAAGCAAAGTGACATAATGTGAATTTTCAAAAAACGGAGAATACCCTACAGTTTCCACATCATGAGATTGGGGGGAAAAGAACAGTAGAACCTTTCTCCACTTACCATTTGCCCTCTGAACAATTTCCAAAGGCTTTAAAGGTTTTTTTTTTTAATTTGTTTTTAATTGTCATCGGTTAAATGGTTATTTTACTGGTAAGAGCGTCATTATGCCCTTTCCTTCGCCATTCTGCAAGTCGTGCCTATACTATAGTTTGAATATCTCCAAAAATTCTGATTGCCTATAAAATATGATAAATTTTGTCTTGAATTTGTGTATACTGATTCAGAATTTTAGCACTCTTAGAGATCAATTTATGAAGTATGAGCCTGAAAATATGAATAAAATAATAGATCTTAATGTTAAAGTCTTGTATTTTCTTAAATTAATGTGCTGCATTAGTTTATAATTAAATGTTAAGTAGTTCATTTACATAGCTTAGTTTCACTCACTAATGCACTTATTTAGTGAAAATTACCTAGGACTCCAGAAACAAATTTACATGTGTATGTAGGATGACAATTTGATCTTAGAGTCAAGAAATTGCTTTATAATTCATAGATTTGCAAAGTTAATTTAAAAGAAATGCTACATAATTAATTTCCTTGATAATAGAACTTACTCTATTATGATCATGATCATAGTAATATTCAATAAGACAAAATCATCTCCTCTACTATCTGTTTAAATATATTATCTTTTATAGAATTGCTATTTTTTAAATTTTTGTACATTTCTTATTTAGACAAGTTTATTGGGTAAACATCTCTTTTATTTATATGAATTTTGTTTATGGAAAAGCAGCCTAGGCAAAACAAAAACAGAAACCCCAAACTATACTATCATCTTCCTTTTTACTACATATGATCTTTTCCTAAACCTAAGAAATTTAATTTTGTTTTAAAATTTGTAGAGAATAGACTCCAATCTCTCTAAAATAAAATAGGCAGTCAGAAGAGGTGGATATAAGTGAGATGGATTTAGGCAAGCCTAGAAGTAGTGTTAAAGAAAAACAAAGGACTTGTAGAAAGAGTTTGAGAACACATTTCCTGGATTTTTATTGGGAGATTTTTATCTCTCATCTTCATATCAGAAGCAGAGAAACTTATAAGTTTGCTATCACATGAAATTTTGCTGATATGAAGATATAAATTATGTACATACATATATATGTAAACAACACATTGAAAGGGTTTCTCTGAGTAATGTAAATTGACACATAATTAATGTTTACCTTTATTGAAAATCACTGAGTCAAACTTGCTTCTCACAATTTTTTATGCATCTTTCATCCATATTCACTTAGAAAATAAACTGTTGCAAAAGCAAATCAAAACTATGTTTAGAAATTCAAATCAAGGAAACATAAATTTGTTTATATATGTAGTTGACTCTTGATCGACGTGAAGTCTGGGACACTGACCCCCCACACAGTTGAAAACCGATATATAGCTCTGACTCCTCAAAAACGTAACTAATAGCTACTGTTTACTGGAGGCCTGGCTGATAACATAGTCAATTAACACATATTTTGTATGCTGTATGTATTATATACTGCACTCCTATAATAAAGTAAACTAGAGAAAAAGAACTGCTATAAAGAGAATCATAAGGAAAAGAAAATACGTTTTCAATACTGTATTGTATTTAATGAAAATGATATGATATAAATGGACTCACATAGTTCAACACTCATGTTGTTCAAAGGGCAACTATACTCTTGCATATGTAGGAACGTAGCTTGTTGTATATATAGCTTGTATGAACGTAGCTACAAAGTATTATCTTAGTAGTTTTCAGTGTTGCATGTGTGTATGTGTGTGTGTGTGTGTGTGTGTGTGTATGCATCTATATATCTGCAAAATTTTCCTATATATATTCCTGTAGTGACTTCAGCCTGTATAAAATATCTTGGAGGATTTACAATAATATATCATCCTGGTAGCTTGAATGTGATTCCCCTCAGACCATTATTTATTTTCAGGCTTTCTGTCAGTTAAATTTAATGGCTCCTAACAACAACCATTCATTTAGCTCATGATTCTGCAGACTAACAATTTGAGGTGGGCTAAGTTAAGAGGTTTTTTTGGTACCTCTGCCTGTGGTAAGCTATTTAATTATTGGCTGGAGCCATTTGGTTTATGAAAGCATTGCTTGGGATACTGTTGACAGGGACCCATATCCATATAGTTGCTTCTTGGTCCACAGACTAGCGCACATTTACTCACCTACTTACAGTCTTACAAGCACAGTAAGAGAACAGGCACTAAGCAAGGTTCTTATTTAATGGCAATTACCTAGGATTCCAGAATTTTCTCAAGTTTCTACTTATACTACATCTGCTATTATTTCTTTGTCCAAAGTAAGTTGTATGGCGATACTGAAAATCAGTGAGTTGGTAGCAGAAGCTAGGAATCACCTTCAAGGGAAATGAGAAGAAAGGAAATTTTGTGGCCATGTTTGCAATCTACATTCCCCATCCCCACTTGTTGATTATATCTCATCTGAATAAGGTAGGAATTGAGTTCTTAGTTTATTGTTCAAAATAGCAAGAACCACATCCTAATTGTGCTGTTCTAAGTGGTATTTTACAACTAAATTCATTTCTGTAAAGGTTAGTTTTCATATCTAGGCTGTGGTTAATGGTTTCTCCATTCTTATGAAATTACGACTTTGAAAACTGACAAGTTGATCCTTGTTGTGAATTATGTAGCAAATAATTTGTACTGATAATCTGTATATAATATTTTGCATATATATATGACTTACAGCAAAGTCAATATTAGCCCAATAATAATGTCACTTTCACTTATTTGTTGTTGGCAATGCTTTGTGTCATAGGCTAGAATGAGGCAAGATCTGACCACAAGGAAACTCATCTTTTACGATGACAAAACAAAATAGACAAAAAACTTAATTTTTATGTTATGTGAACTATAGTCTTAGCGAAACACAGCATTGAATAATGTATCATGATGTTGTTCATAATGAAAAATGACACAGCATTTGTTGAATTTGTCAACAAATTTCCCACCATGAATTGCCACACATATATTGAGAGTTCTGGATTTGTTGTTGCAAGGAGCAGGTGTCAAGAGTTATAGCATTATTCAAAACATCAATCAAAATTTAAGGAGAGAGCCCTGAGTAATATTTAAAAAAAAGAAATCTCATGGAGTGGCTAGGTGGCTCAGTTAGTTAAGATTCTGACTTCAGCTCAGGTCATGATCTCATGGTTCATGGGTTCAAGCCCCGCATCAGGCTCTGTGCTGACAGGTCAGAACCTGGAGCCTCCTTCCCATTTGGTCTCCTTCTCTCTCTCTCTCTCTCTCTCTTTCTCTCTGTCTCTGCCCCTCCTCTGCTCATGCACATGCTCTGTCTTTCTCTGTCTCAAAAAAAATAAATAATAAACATTAAATTTTTTTAATTAAAAAGGAAATCTCATAAGTAACCAACAGATGATGCTTCTAACTCTTTCCATTCTCCAAATTTCCACTGTGACTGAAATATTTTATAGTGGTTGAGAAGGTGTCATCAAAGACCACATGAGTTCCTTTTAAAGTCTCATTTGTGATAGTGCTTTTCCTCCAGAAATGCTTCTACCAATTCTTATCCCCAGTGTTTTTAGGATCATATTGTCTTACTCTTAAAAATGCTATAAAGAAGAGGAATAAAAATAACAAAATTTCTATTTTTATTTATCTGCTGATCTATGCATTCTAAACACTTAATTATCATTTAAGTTCAATATCCTTGTTTCCAAATATATATTAGATAAATAATATACACTTCAAGAGAATAATGCATTTAATAGCCTCATTCTTTTACAAAAATATTTTCACTCAGTTTCTCATATACAACAATTCAAATCAGAAATCTCTTTCTATTGTTTTTGCTGTTGTTGCTGAGGAGTTTTGTTCTTGTTTTATTCTCTTTTCCCTTCTTTCTTTATCAATGGATACAAACTCTTCTATTTTCATTTCTGACAAACTTAAAATAAAGCCCCCCGTAATAATATGTTTTATAAAGAACATTATTGTCTGCATAAAGTGTGATAAAATAAATATCAGATATAGACTCCTGGATGATTAGACTTAAGGACAAACTCTTCACCAATAAAATGACTACAAGGGGCACGTATACATAGTGGGTAAGAGTACTCTTTTCAGGAGATAGATTAAGTAAGTTTAATTTCTGTTTGTGAAATATTAGTTTAGAAATGCACTTGAACTGGGGCGCCTGGGTGGCTTAGTCGGTTAAGCGTCCGACTTTCGCTTAGGTCATGATCTCGCGGTTTGTGGGTTCGAGCCCCGCGTCGGGCTCTGTGCTGACTGCCAGCTCAGAGCCTGGAGCCTGTTTCAGAGTCTGTATCTCCCTCTCTCTCTGACCCTCCCCTGCTCAGGCTGTCTCTCTCTCTCTCTCTCTCCTAGAAATAAATAAAAATATTAAAAAAAAAAAAAGAAATGCACTTGAACTGTCTTGAGATACCAAATGCACAAATGAACAAATAATATAAATAAGACAGTTGAAAATTAAATGAGTTAAGTGAAAAGAATTTATGAAAGCATCTTGGTCCATGGTAACTATTCAGTGAAGTTCAGTATCTATCTGTATCTGTATCTATATCTGTATATTTATATCTGTATGTGTGTGTTTATGATTGTGTGCATAGATACACATAGTAGGTCCTATAGCACACTATAAAATTTTAATTAAGCCAGAAAAATTGGTAATATTAAATATCAGTAATACATTTTATTTTCATATACATTATAGAAATCCCATATATATTTCTTATAGAAAGAAGTTTTGTAAGTTTCATATATGTTAATATAAACACAACAGTTTGGCCCCAAATTGCTTCAATACATATTTTCCATTTACAATATTCTAACTAAAAATCCAATATATCTCAATCAGTTTTACTCTCAATAAATTGTGGGTTCACATAGAATTAAGATGTACATTTATTTCAGAAAAACAGAAAGTGCTCTAGTTATTTCAAAGAGAGTGAATTTATTACAGGGACTTAATTACATACACCTAGTGGAGAAGCTGCTGAAGTGGTAAAGACTTCTCCGCTGGCTCTCAGGAAACTAGGAAGAAAAGGACTCTGATGACCCCCAGTGACCAGCTGCACGTGGACAGAGTGGATGGTTCTCAGCATGACAGCAGAAACTACTGGAAAATGCCTCATTTCCTGTACTGGCGCCCTGGGGCCTGGTCAAAGCTTAGACAAGTCAACTTTACACCTGTAGCTCATTAGCTTCAGAACAAGTTTCTCTATATCTTCATCACTATATTAAGGAACTTTGGACAAGATTCTCTAAACTCCTGCCTTATAACTCCAAGAATCCATGACTTGCTATATTTTGGATCTTATTGGTGTGACAGATCGAAACTTAGAGGACTAGCATGAGTTATGTAGTGCCTCAGTGCGCCATTTATATTGTTGCACTGTCATTTTCCCAAATCTTCTCTTTAAACTCAAGGGAACAGCCACTGTTCTCCCCTAACACCTGTCAGCAACTGCTCCTAGTTCACAGATGCAACTGTGTTTGTATTTTGACACATGGTACCTACTCACATTTTGTAAGACATGTCACTGTAGGAACCAAAAATGAAAAGGAAAATGTGACAGCCTGGGTGCCACCATGGCAAAAAGCCACAAGGAATTGTGATTAAGGGAGATATTTCCAATTACTGAAAAACATATCCAAGTTTTGCTACTTTGTTAGGATTTTCATGATTTTTTTTTACTGAATTTAATCTTTCACTATTTAGTCAAGAAAATTGTTTTATGATTATAACTGCAAAAAATATACAAGGTTATTTGTATACTCAAATACAAAAAGGACTGATAATTTTGAAATCTTCTACCAGAAAAGCTACACTAAATTGAAAATACTTGGTTTAGCTATTTCTGAGGAAACACCAGACAACAAATGAAATGGAAGCTACAAAAATGCATAAGAAGTCAAGTAATTCACAAGTGATTAATGATAATGGTGATATAGATAAGACCTTTGGTGATAAATATACAACTGGGTTTAGAAAATACAACAAAGACTAATTAGATTAAACTGAGTTATAAACAAAGAGCACATAAAAAAGATACCCAAAAATAACAGATTTTGATATTATGCTTGTACTGCTGAAAGCATAAATTGTTGCATAAATGGAGGGACTTGTATGATTTAAGTACTTTTGAAGCAGAAAACTCATTTAGTTATTTTATGAGATAAAGACACTCATTGTAAATCATTCCTACATTTGTATGAGGGCAAAATAAATTGCCTTGATAAAATCAAACTGATTTAAAGTACACTTCTTTAATAGCACTGAATGAATTTAAAGTGTTCTATATCTTGGATCAAGGCTAAACCAAATTTCTCTCTCATAAAGAAACACACATACATACGCATACACATATACATACTCACAAATTNTTATAAAATGTATACTTGTTTTGTATGGAATGATTTGAGGGCAACCAAAACATGTTGATGGTTCCTCCTTAAAGACAAACTCGCACCCCCAGTTCCATAAATAATGGTGTTTTATTTTTACTTTAGGCAATCATAACTTGATTCGTTTTTAGTTTTACATTATAACAACATGTTTCACAATAACAATAAAAAAGAATAGGTCTGTTGAAATTCTAATAAAGATCCAAATTTTATACCCAAATTTTGATGAAAATCAAAATATTAAAAATTGTTTTATAATTTAACAGACCTAAAGTGAGTTTCTAAAAGTTTCTAAAGAGGACCAACTCTCGTTTGGACTCTCAACACTTTTGCAAATATAGTGAGCAATAATTCTTATAGTGTAAAAATGAAGGTCACAGAAGTAACTAATTTGCCAAAAGCTAGAGGTAGCCAATGACATGACCGGCACACGAATTCTGTTCTGTAAGCTCCAGTCTAGAAAAAATAGTCTTTCCTCTATTTTAGGATCCTTGAAAATTTCAGGTTAAAGCGAGATTAAATAGGGACGCCTGGGTGGCTCAGTCAGTTGAGTGTCTTACCCTTGGTTTCCACTTAGGTTACAATCTCACAGTTTTGTGAGATCTAGCTCTTCTCTGGCAGTAGGGAACCTGCTTGTGATTCTCTCTCTCCTCTCTCTTTGCCCCTCTCCCACTCACGCTGTCTCTGTCTCTCTCAAAACAAATAAATAAACTTAAAAAACTAAAATAATTGAGACTAAATAGACTAAATACTCTTTGTATAACAAGAAGGGTAAGTGATACTTTATTATTTTTATCATAGCACATTTTTTCTACTACCCAAAATACATCAATCAATATGTATCATCCCAAGAGTGGCATTTATTTTATGTTATGTTATTATAATGTGCATTTTTTATTCATTCTTATGCAATCCTGCTCCTTAGTTAAGGTTAGGACTTAAGAGTTGCTGATCAAAATGTCAGGTATCTTTACTTTTACAATGCTTAATAGATGTACATAGCATATTTCTCAGAACTCAAATGAGTAGATTTCTCTGTATTTGCTCTTTGACAAATGCACATTTTACTCTGATCTTTAAAACTACATCTTCATGTGTAATTGTTGCAGTTTTATAAAGAAAATAAATTTCATGACAGAAATCACTACAGGTCAAAAAATTTATTCAATAGTAGTTCTATGTAATATTTTAATTATAAAAGTGTTCAACAGACTGCACCTCTAAATTGTTTTCTATAGCTCTATTTGGGCCGAGTCCAGTAAGCTAAAAGATGTACACACCTGTGAGCATAAGGAAAAGTCCACATGCTCTCAGGCTGAATATGTATTACAGAACTTGGTTTGCCAGGGAAAAACTGCATTCTAGTTCTGCTGTACTTGGATGGGTGCATCTCCTCATTTATATCCAATAGGGAAATAAAAGCTCACTGCTTCTATACAATGAGGTAATGAGCAGTATAAATAGTTCATATAATTCTAGTAATGTATCATGTACCCAATAACCATCCACATAATATATGAAAAATATATTTCTGAAATAAATGTTTATATGGAGGCAATTATTTTCTGCTTTCATGTATTACGTGAGGTTTTAATGCCTTCATATCTCAAATTTGCTTATTTTAATATTCAGGAATAATACCCTACTTTGATTGCAGCTTACACAAATTTTCTTCCTGAATCTCTATTATTCCTCACTGTCTATACCATGTCTTTATTTTGTTGTTGCTTATTTTAATATTGTGTTCTATTCTTATTTAGAATCATTATATTATTTTAAGCCTTTTTGTGTTTGACATTAATTTTTGAATATTGGAAACAATACTCATCATGGTATGCCCTAAACAAGCTTGTGTTTAGATTCTTCTTTTAAGTAATGATACAATAATTCTACCAAGGATATTGGTTTAAAATCTTAAATTTCTATTTGATTCTTACTTTGCTCCTAAGAGTAGTTCTTTATAAGCATACACTCCCCTGAAAAATCTTTTGCACTCATCTTTCCTCTCCATTGGTTTTACCACCATCCAAGACCCTTAACTTTTTACTTTCCTCTACTATAAAGTTGTAATTGTATGCTGACATCTTGGGATTTTTTTTCATGACAATAAAAACAAGTTAAAGCCACTAATGTCTCCTAATTGCTTACACTGGTTTTCATTGACCACTCTTCAATTTGAAGTCATCTTTCTGAAATACCATAAGATTCCATTCTAATATCCCCTGACATTCAGCCTCAGACACTCAGGATCTCTTGTATCTTGGAGGATAAGATCTAAACTCATCAAATTGGCCTTCACTTTTTCTTACTAACTGGCTTTTGCTGACATTATAGTTTTAATCACTACCTTTTTTTCCCTACAAAACATCTACTTCAGTTAAATGGTTTCTATTCATGCTTCTTTGAATATGACAGATGCATCTTCAACTTATGCTCACATAATTTTCTTTGGAAAGAGGAAAAAGAGAAATGGGGTTAGACACAAAAAGTGGAAAGAGAAAGGAAGGGGACAAAGGTAGAAAGTGTTTAAATATTTATGAGTAATTTCTATTTATCAGGCACTCTGATTTGGATTTAGACATGGGTGAGCTGGGCATTTTCATAAGTAAAGAATCTACAATGTAGATGTTTTCTAAAATATCACTGTATATTAAATATTGGTGAAACTGTAACTTGTTGGAGAAAACTTATTTTTCTCAAAACCTTTCTCAGGAAATATGCAGTACATAGGTGAAAGAAATAATTTTGTGGACTCTCAGATCAGAGATGAAAAAAGGTATGCTAAGCAATATAATCAAGTAACAATAGATGCACATTAAACTATATTAATAGGAGGGAAAGTATGTTAACCTCAGATGTTTTTTGAGGTGAATAGTATATGAAAGCTTGAACTGAATAGCTCTTGCTACTTGGGAAAGCTGAATGATGCCAACAATGATATTTCTTTTACTGTATCTCTTCTACACAGCATTCTTTCTACTTCCTAACATTGAAGAAATGTTTAAAAAATTAGGCAGCACAGGGTTATAAAATTATTAGGCAGCACAGGAGACCCATGGATCTTAGTATGCCCATATAGTTATTATATTAAATGCTTTAAAATACATTATTCTATATAATATTTTTTTTAAAAACCCTAGGAATTCATTGTTAGTATTCCAGTTTGCACATGAACATACTTAAGCTTTAAAAATATCAAAGGATTATTTCCAGGCCAGTAAGTTCAGAGTCATAAGACTACAAAGTGCCCCATTCTTACACTTTATGATTTTCTAAATAAATATTCAATACTTAATTGATATTAATACTTAATACTTAATAATCAAGTAAGTGCAATACATGGATGAAATGTAATGTAAAGTATTGCTCATCTCTTTACAAGTGCAATTTTTAAAAGTAGAACTATTATTTCTGGATTTAGCTGTGGTTCTTCCTTCCCTGCTCCTTTACCTTCTTCCTATCTACACAATCCCATCTAATGAACAGGCAGATAATTTTCAGTATCTGTGCAAAAAGCACATTTTACTTTAAACATAAATAGGATAATGTGTCTCACAGACAAAAAATAAATCACCAGTGTGTTTTTTTAGTAATTGGAGATAAGCCAAAAATTCCTTAGAACTACCAAATCATGAGAATGTATGTACGCTGTGTTAACTCAGGTAAGTGCTGGAACTTTGCCTTTAAAAAAAGATGACTGGAAAGGTTATAAACTTAGCAAATCTCATTCACATTTTAGAAATGAAAGAAATAATTGGCAACTTACATCAGGTACCCAAGTTTCTCTATTATTTTTCTTTAAATGTTTTTTTATTTATTTCTAGGAGAGAGAGAGAGAGAGACAGCGTGAGCAGGGGAGGGTCAGAGAGAGAGGGAGTCACAGACTGAAACAGGCTCCAGGCTCTGAGCTGGCAGTCAGCACAGAGCCTGACGCGGGGCTCAAACCCACAAACTGCGAGATCATGACCTAAGCGAAAGTCGGACGCTTAACCGACTAAGCCACCCAGGCGCCCCACGAAGTTTCTCTTTTAAAGGAAATTATCTGTTTACAGAGCCACTTCTAATCAGGAGGGGGCTATTTTGGGTTACAGGACAGATGCAGTAAAGGAATAAATGCTTCCTCGGTGGAATGAAGAAGTTATTGCATTTCTTCATTACTAGATCAGAGGACCAAAGCAGAGGCAGTAAGAAGAATGAAACTGATTATGGACCAGGTTCCCCATGCAGAATTAGGAATTGAATTACTGTATGCTTTGCTTTCCCTCAATAACTAAAACCACTCTTACTGATATTCTCACTTATGTGTCAGATGTAAGTTCTGCATTTTTTTTTTCTTTCAACCTGTAGGCCTTCCTAGCTACATTGCAGACAAATTTTTATCTTGAAACTAAACTGTTAACATCCTAAGATTTAGACATCCGTAGAAAAATCGTTCTATGAAGACTAATATACATAGATAGAGGAGACTTCTGGGAATGTTTTAAAGAAAAGTAGAGGTAGTCAACTTTATATCCATTCAGTAAAGTGCTTGGCTTTCAGAAATCAAACATCTGTGGATGTTGCCAGATGTCTATTGTTAAGGAGTGAATACTTTGAGTAAAACATTGCAGATTTAAGATATTAGCAGTGCTCGGCTGCACAATAGGGTGATGGATGGGGGCTCTGTGTCACATAAGAGGAGGAAGGGGGCTTTCCTTTATGTTAGCAGATAATGATTAATTCTAAGTTTGACACAATTTTAGAGAGGGGAAATGCATGAGTTATATTTCTTTCTTAAAGTCGGCTTTTATATGGATATCATATAACATGATAAAATATATGGCATTAATCTTAAGACTATCTGTAGTTGAAATGAAATCTATTAATTGCCTCTAAAATAATGAATAATCAGACAAAGCGGGAGGGGACTGATTCTTCCAACTGGAAGACACTTTCTTTAATGGATCCCATTTTAATGCTGTGATACATTCTGTTTGCACCAGCTTTTCAGTGACAAAAGGAGCCCAAAGGATAACTTCCCAAACTACATTGCTTATCCTCTAGTCCATACAGACTGCTACTTCTTTTTTTTTATGTTTATTTCTTTATTTTGTGAGATAGAAAGCATATGCAAGTGGGATAGAGGCAGAGAGAGAGAATCCCAAGCAGGCTCTGCCACCAGCACAGAGCTCCTCCAGATGGTACTCAAATTCTCAAAAAACGAGATTGTGAACTGAGCTGAACTCAATGAGATAATGACCTAAGCTGTAATCCAAAGTCAGATGCTTAACCAACTGAGCCATTCAGGCACCCCTGACTCCTAATTCTCATCTAGAGATGCCCAATGCCTTCTGGAACATCATGATTCTCACCTAGACATGTATGCTCCTAGGAAGGGCCAACCAAAATTTATTCATGCTAAATCAATAGTTCCAAGAGTCAAGGATAATGATGTTTTAAAGTTTAATATATAGTACACTCAGTAAAAAAACTAAGCAAAACAAATTTGGATAAGACAGTTTT
Organism: Crocuta crocuta; assembly: GCF_008692635.1. Taxonomy (NCBI): domain Eukaryota; kingdom Metazoa; phylum Chordata; class Mammalia; order Carnivora; family Hyaenidae; genus Crocuta; species Crocuta crocuta. The sequence goes on along the minus strand of NW_027530330.1, from coordinate 591,954 downwards.
TCAGGAAATGTAGCTTATCTGGTTTTGACCTCACTGGCAATACAATCTGAATTCTCATCCCAACATTTATCTACCAATCTATCTATTCATCTATCCAACTAGATAGATCTTTATCTGTATAATATTTTATTGAAGAACTAATGATAATTTTTAAAATTTTTGCCAGATGACGTGTCAACATTGAGCAAAATTTGAATTTCTCTGATATGCTCTATCACTGTTTTTCCAAGTGTCTCTTTTGGGGAGGTATGAGGAGTGGAGGTAGAACACTGTGGCTCATGGAGAAGGTCATCTGTTATGTATCTTGTATTTGCATCCCCTACTCTCTCCAAAAAAAAAAATAGTGAATTATCATCTCTAGGTTTCTACAGAAGCTTCTTCCTTGCAATTCCTTACAAAAATGTTTGTTTCCTTTAATTAACTTTGGTATGCTTGCCTCTCCCGGCCCCCACTTTGTGTAAAGTCACCTAACTGAAAAACATACAACTGTATTCAGATTTATATGTATCTTTCTGTTCTGATTTAACAATAGGAACATTTAAAAAAATAGTAAAAATCATCTCTTGACAATTGAACAAAAAGCTACAATTTGTACAAATTAATTTAAAAATCACATTTTTTATGAGACTCATATAGTCTTATTGAAAGAAACAATTATTGGACAAACAGAACTGAATAGGGTTGATTTTAATTTTATTTGAAGAGCAAATGCTGTTTGCTACTTTGCATTTGTACATCTTTGCCCATGAATGAGATTTCCCAGAGCTCTTCCTTTCCTAAGTGTCCTATAATGTTCTTCATAATCTTAAGTCCATTTAGCTTACATTTTTCCAAGAATAATCAACTGTTTACTGTCACATATTTGAACATAATATTTTTCACTTACTTTATAAATTCTATTATCCTATAATTATGTCTTTTTTTCATTCTTAATGCTATTGCTGACTCCCACCCCACCTTTTATCAGGTCTGTAACATTTTTCCTTAAATTCAATGCGTTACTTTTATTTTCCATTCATTTATTTGTACGTGTGTGTAGAAAGAAAGTGTGTTAGGCAAACCAGTATTTGGTATTTTTTGACATCTCCAGTTTCCATTTCAATTATTTCTATTCTTAATTATATTATTTGGATCCTTCTATCCTTCTGCATATTTTGGTGTTTGAATTTCAAAGTTCTATGTTTTATTTACCAATATTAGACTTTATTTTATTTAAACCTAGATATTTATGAAAAGTGTCATGTAAATTTTGATATGTAGGATTATGGACATATTTCTGTTTAGCAACTAGCACATATTCAGAAACATATTGGTAGCTAAGTGGCTATCTGTATGAATAAGACCCAGGGAAAGGGAATGAAATAAAAACGGATTGTAATAAGTTTGTGAGTTTGATAGGGGAAATTGAAGGAATACCATTTACGAATAAGGTAATATAAACATGGATTCCACTGTATTATTTTAAAACTGTTGACATTAAATCAATATATATATAAAAGGTAATTCTGACTGACAGTTATTTAGAAAAAAGTCTTTAATTATTATGCTATAAAACCAAGCACCCTCATGAATATCCCAAAAGAACTCAAAATAAGCATTTTCCGTTGTCAAAAAGTAATCAAAACATATTCAAATAAATTAATTCCTTAGTTTCAGAATGAAAATTAACATGAAAACCATCTTGTAGATCAGATAAAATCAGTTTTTCTGTCAACATATGCAAGCATATGTTCAATGTGCTACTTAACTAGCTAAGGCTAAAAATATCAGAAGTTAATGAACACTAATCCAAAAACATGTCGATCAAAGAGAAAGTTTCATATCAGGATGGGATCATCAAGCATTTGTTTCTTTAAGACACAAGATGCAATAACTTATAATTCAGATCTGAGTTCGTTGTTAAATGATTGTGTAACTGAAACTCTTTTCCTTCATTATCCATTATTTTCCAAAATGAAATATTTGTGTTTTTAATCAAACAATATGTTTTGATGGATATGTTGCTTATATTTTAAAAATACTTGTCTAAAGAATTCTGTGATATCTTGGAGATTATTAATTCATCTCTAACATTTGTCATTATTTACTAACATTGCATAGGTGAAAAAGTGTAATTTAATCCACAAGCCTTTTTCAGACATTTAGTCTTCATGTACATTCTTGCTGATAGTACTCTAGTATTAGGAAATATATCTCGACGTTTATTTACTTATTTTTTAAAGTTTATTTATTTATTTATTTTGAGAGAGAGAGAGAAAGTATCCCAAGCAGTCTCCATATTGTCAGCTCAGAGCCCAATGTGGGTCCCGAACCCACAAATGGTGAGATCATGACCTGAGCTGAAACGAAGTTGGTTGCTTAACATACTGAATCACCCAGGCATCCTTCAAAGTTTAAAGATATCTATACACTGTTTACTTGATGCTTTATCTGATGTATAAAACAAGTGTTTCTTAGAATATTATAAAGGGGACTAGAGTATTTTTCAGGTTGCATCTTGAAGATGCATCCTGAAGTTATTAGGAATTAATAATAACAAATTAAAAATGGTAGAGCAGAAGATGTCTGTGTGTGTGTGTGCGTGTGTGCGTGTGTGTTGTGTGTGTGCGTGCATGTCTGCATGGGTGTTAAGGTGTACACCAAGATAAAAAATTACATGGGAGGTTACATTTAAGGACAGATTATGGGAGTTGTTCAGTACACAACAGCTATATGTTAAGTACCAGGGAAAAAATTGAGGTAAATAAATAAATTCCAGAATTTCAATTCAAAGGAATGTGATAGAATAATGTATTCTACTGATGAATTTATATACGGAAAACCAGATAGCATATGTATTGCTTATCTATTGCTATGTAAAAATTACGACAAAACAGCAGGTTATAATAATATGCATTTGTTATCTCACAATTTTTATGTGAAAGGAGTATAACATGATTTATGAGTATTTGCCTTCATGATTTCTTAAAAAGTTGCAAAGGAGGTGTCGGTTGGGCCCATGGTTTTACCTAGAATATCTACTGGGGAAAATTCCACTTCCAAGTTGATGTGCTTACTGGAATTTGGTTTCGTTGGTGGTGATGGTGGTGGTGGTGGTGGTGGTTGGACTGAGGACCTCTCTTTTTCCTGGTCATTGGCTGGATGTTACCCTTAGTTCCTTGACACCACCTGGAACTAGGCAATTCACAATCTAGCATTGTGTTTCGTCAGAGCCACTGAGGGACAGAACCAATAGTGAGTGTGCAGTAAACACAGAAGTTAAATTCCTTTGTAACACAAACATGAAAGTGATGTCCCATAACCTTTGCTGCCTTCCACAGGTTAGAAGTAAGTCTCAGCCCCATGAACATTCAAACAGAGAAGACTACACTGTAGTGGGACTACTTGGAGGTAGAAATCACTGGGGGCCATTTGAAAGCCAATGTATTTCAGAATAGTTAGTTCAAACAGAACCAATTTAAGTCAATTAGATGTTGTGATACAGACAATTATTGTAGTGCCATAAGGGGCATGTTCCAAATTTAGTTTTCAGAATACCCAAAACAAACAAGCAAACACCCACTGAGTCCATGTGTTCTCCTGCATCTGCCACGACCAGGAAGTTACAACCACAATGGGGACACCTGGATCTTTGATAGGATCCATAGCAGCAAAAAGAATGCCTACACCCAAACGCTCAAAAACACCCTTTTAAAATAAGATCTGGTTGATGTAACCTGCATTAAAGCTTCACACTAACAAACTCAGATATCACCAGCACCTTCATTCCAGCAGAAAAAGTAAATAAAATTCAGCCCCCATTACCTGATGCTCATTTTCACCTTTCAAATCTCAGGCATAAAGTGCTTGGCAGACGTAATGTTATGTGCAGTTTTGAGAGACTGTGGAAAATATTGTATGTAGACTTCTAAATAAATTTACATTAAAGGATACTATAGGAGTATTGGAGAGACTTGGATAACGTAATCTTCATTGCCATAGTCCTCCACAACCATTGGCCACTCAGAACTCCCAAACACACAATTTCTTTCTAGTTAAACTTCCAACCTGTAATAAAACAATAGCTGTATTCTTCTACCTAAGATAATATAACTATAATTCCTAAAACAAATGTAGCTAAGGCTCCTCCTTTTCTAAATGGGACAATAATTAGTCATTGAAATCATCTTGGATAATGTTTATTTCCCTTATATCTATCTCAGTTTAGTGAATATCTTGCAACTAAAGAATGGAATATTAAGTCAATATGATACTACCAACATGTTTCATGTAAACATTGCAGAGGAATATTGATGTTATATGTATTCATTCTATAGCGAGACAACCAGATAACATGTAATGAAAATAATATAGGTAAATTCTATCTATAGCAATTTGATAGCTCTAATTTATTCAACTTGTCATTAAATCTGATGTATCTGGTATTTTTAATACTTTTATTTTTTTATTTCTTCCTGACCTTTGTCAACCCCTTAGCTTCTTAGTGTCCTTTTACTGATGATAAAACCCAAAACATATTAGAAAAATTAGAACATTTTAACATCTTACTTGCATGAGATTCATACAAACATCTATTACATTCTTCCTTTATCATGCTTGTATGATGAAGCTCCTCAGAAAATCTGGGTTTCATAAATATGTCTCCAATTTTATAAAATACCAACTCTATTTTTCATTGACCATCAGGGGAGTCTGCAAACATGTCTATATCAGTAAATTGCATTTGCCATGCCTCAGGAATTGCTATTGAATATAGGCATAGTTATAAGAGTTGAGCAACAATTCTTATGTATAAAATATATGCAGCTGCCCTAATTCTCACTACCCACAAAGCTAGGAACTGATGCTAGATCTCTGTCTTACCTGTCCAGGTAAACCAAATCTCAGAAAGAACCAGTAGAGACAGAATCATAGTCTCTCTCTGTCTCTCTCTCTCATTGAAAGGAAACTGCAGACCCAGGAAGCTGTGTTCTATAGGTTCTCTCAGAGAGAGAGAGACAGACAGACAGACAGACAGAGATACTTGGTGTAATTTTAAAGAAACCAAGTAACAAAGTAGACAGAAATGTAATCCTTAGCCCTTCATCCACTAAGCATGGAGTAGACACACTATAGAGGGTTGAAATAAAGTTGAACAAGTCTTTCTTGAGGGTTAAGAAGAGAAACAAAGTCTTATTTTGTTAGTGAATATAAAAAACAGATGCCAAAAGTACTTTGATAAAATTCCAACTACGAAATGTAGGAAACATAATGTTGCGGAGACTAATTTTCTCCCAGTATCCAGTGACCCTTCATCTGATTTTTATAACTGTGAGTTTTAGATGGTTTCATGACACCTTTGTAGACACTATATTTGCCAGACTTCCTTTCAAAATGTGGCAACATGACTACATTTCGGTCAATAGTAGAGAAATATATAATGTTATTACAAGGAGGCCTTCTGCCCTCCACTCTTCACCATCCCACAGGATGGCACATGAATATGGGGGTGGTCATCCAGTTTTGGCAGTTTAAATTTGGCTATTTGTTCATTCTGGAACATCTGAGAGCCTCTTGATTTGCATGAGGGAGAGAAATAAAAAACCACTATTTTCTTTTTAGTTGTTGCTATGTTTTTATTTGTTTGTTATGTTTTATATGACAGAAGTTTAATTTATCTGCTAAATGAAGGAAGTGGGATACCTGGGTGCTCAGTCCGTTGAGTGTCTGACTCCTGATTTCAGGTCAGGTCATGATCCCAGGATCATGGGTTAGAGCCTTGTGTCGGGCTCCATGCTCAGTGTGGAGATTCTGCTTAAGATTCTTTCTCTCTCTATCTCTCTCCCTCTGTTCCTCTCTTCTGCTCTCTCTTTAAAATATAAATAAATAAATAAATAAATAATAAATACTTAAAGTAAGAGGTATTATGTAAGTTGTTTGGGAAAAGAAAGTTTCCAGAAGGAAAGGTAATCTCCAGTGTCAAATTGTACAAAAAGCCTACTAAGAATATAATCATAATATGTCCATTAAATTTGGTACTCAACAAATAATAACTGAGTGTTATAAAATAAAGTTGGGCATGACCGTTGTGGGAAAAAATTTATATGTGAGGCTCGTTAAACAGTGAAAAAGAAGTGTGAATTCCAGATCGTGGGTTGACCACCCTATTCTTGCAGGTCATCTTCTTTTTTATTTTTTTAATTTCTTTAATGTTTTATTTATTTCTGAGCGAGGGAGAGAGACAGCATGAGCAGGGGAGGGTCAGAGAGAGAGGGAGACACAGAATCCGAAGACAGTCTCCAGGTTCTGAGCTAGAGTCAGCACAGAGCCCGATGTGGGGCTCGAACCCACCAACCATGAGATCATGACCTGATTCGAAGTCAGACGCTTAACCAACTGTGCCACCCAGGCGTCCTGCAGGTCATTTTCAACGGTCGAAGAACTGAGGTGCCTGGATGGCTCACTCAGGTAAACACCTGACTTTGGCTCAGGTCCTGATCTCACGGTTCATGAGTTTTAGTCCCACATGGGGCTCTGTGCTTACAGCTCAGAGCCTGGAGCCTGCTTCAGATTCTGTGTCTCCCTCTCTCTCTGCCCTCCTCTGCTTGCTTGCTCTCCCTCTCTCTCTCTCTCTCCCTCTCTTTCTCAAAAATAAACATTAAAAACAACAAAGTTAGAAGAACTAGATTGTGACAGAAACTTTTTTTCAGTTTTTTTCCAAATGACTAAAATTGCTTTTAGTTTTAATTGTATTGTATATTATAGCAACATTTCTGCTATGCATACACAACCTGTTATTTGTACATTTACATGAGTTGAGTTTCTTTTTCTTTTTTTTCTTTTTTGTAATTTAGTTAGTTAACATACAGTGCAATACTGGTTTCAGGAGTAGAATTCAGTGATTCATCACTTACGTACAATACCAGTGCTCATCTCAACTGCTCTCCTTAGTACCCATCACCAATCTAGCCCATCTCCCATCAACCTCCTTCTGTCAACCCACAGTTTGTTCTCTATCATTAAGAGTCTTGTGGTTTGTTTCTTGCTCTTTTCTCCTCCTTTTCCCATATGTTCATCAGCTTTGTTTCTTAAATTCCACAAGTGAATGAAATCATATGGTATTCATCTGTCTCTTACTGACTTATTTTGTTTACCATAATAAATTCTAGCTCCATCCACATCATTGTAGATAGTAAGATTTCACTCTTTTTGATGGCTGAGTAATATTCCATTGTATATATACCACAACTTATTTATCCATTCATCAGTTAATGGAAATTTGGGCTCTCCTCATAGTTTGGTTATTAATGATAATGCTGCTATAAACATTGGAGTGCAAGTGTCCTTTTGAATCTGCATTTTTGTATCTTTTGAGTAAATAGCTAATAGTGCAATTTCTGGTTCATAGGGTAGTTCTGTTTTTAGTTTCCTGCGAAAACTCCATGATGTTCTCCAGAGTGGCTGTACCAGTTTGCATTACCATCAATAATGAAAGAGGGTTCCCCTTTCTTTGCATCCTCTCCAACACCTATTATTCTTTTCTTGTTAATTTTAGCCTTTCTGACAGGTATGAAATAGTATCTCATCATGGTTTTGATTTGTATTTCCCTGATGGTGAGTGATGTGGAGCATTTCTTCATGTGTCTGTTAGCCATCTGAATGTCTTCTTTGGAAAAGTGCCTATTCATGTTTTCTGCCCATTTCTCAACTGGTTGTTTTTTGTTTGGGTGTTGGGTTTGATAAGTTCTTTATAGATTTTGAATACTGACCCCTTATCAGATACATTGTTTGCAAATACCTTCTCCCATTCTGTCAGCTGCCTTTTTAAAAAAAACTTTAATGTTTATTTATTTTTGAGACAGAGACAGAGCGCAAGTAGGGGAGGGACAGAGAGAGGGAGGCACAGTATCCAAAACATGCCCCGGGCTCTGAGCTGTCAGCACTGAGTCTGACACGGGGCTTGAACTCATGAACTATGAGATCATGACCTGAGCCAGAGTCAGATGCTTAACTGACTGAGCCACCCAGACGCCCCTCTGCAGGCTACCTTTTAATCTTACTGATTGTTTTCTTTGCTGCGCAGAAGGTTTTTATCTTTATGAGGTCCCAATAATTCATGTTTGGTTTTGTTTCCCTTGCCTTTGGCAGCATGTCTTGTAAGAAGTTGCTCAGGCCGAGGTCAAAGAGGTTATTGTATGTGTTCTCCTATAGGATTCTGATCATTTCCTTTCTCACATTTAGATCTTTCACCCATTTTTAATTTATTTTTGTGTATGGTGTAAGAAAGTTGACTACTTTCATCTTTCTGCATGTCACCGCCCAGTTTTCCCAACACCATCAGTTGAAAAGCCTGTCTTTTTTTACATTGGATATTCTTTCTTGCATAAACTTCTTTATAATATGAGAATAAGAAAGTATCTGAACTTTCACCTTTTAACTTGATTACTTCAAGTAAATAATCATGCTCTTATAAACACCAGGTTTGGATTCCAATAGGTGCAAATTTATATCCTAAATTTGTCAATAGCACTATGAGGCTTTGGTGAAGACACTTCTTTATCTGCATGTATAACGTGCCAATAGCAGTAGTGAAATCATATAGGTCTGAGTATTAAGTTAAATAATTACATATAATAGCAATTAGCATTCTATCTATAATATATAGCATGTATGTTAGTGAAAGTACTCGGTCTTTAATAACCTCTTAAATTGTATGATAATAATTGTGATTGTAGTTACAACTTTCATAATCATCATAATAGTTAAAGATATACATGCTTAATTTCTAAATTAGAATTTAGATGAGACCATAATACATTACTAGGTTTCTTGTTACTAAATATTTCACTAATTTTGCAATAATAGATACAAAAATCAGAAATCTTAGCTGTATTTTAAGATTTCTCCCATTACTATTCAAACTTAGATAACTATGCACAAGACAGATACAAATATATTCATGATATAATTTTGTCTAAATCTAGTTCTTTTTTTATTCAGCATTAGTATAGTTCTAAGAACTATTCCTATGCATCAATGTGAATTTATAGCTCTATAATTAAAGATATGTTTCTAGACTCATGAAATTTTAAATGGTTCACAGTCCATTGCATATAAATAAATTGTAAAAGTCCTTTTCTCAGGAGTAGGGACGTGATTTTATTTGTTGTGTTTGCTTATTGTAGTTTCCATTTATTAACTGTCATTTGGCTGTTTTAAGTTCTCTATGTATTATTTTATTTCATGTTCATGACAACCTTATTAAAATACACATTTTCTTTTCGGATTGGAAAGCTTAAAATATCGAGCTTATTCTGGGATTTTAATGAGAGTTCAGACAGTTGGAATCTTGAACTAGTCTTCATGTCTGTTATGTTTTATTGCCTGCCTGCCTAAGGTGTCTTGATTAATGCAGAAATGAAAAAAGCCATGAACTCCAGAACCATTTACATTAAATCCATGACTCAACAGTGAGTAGAATGAGGGAAGAATAAAAATTTCAACTCTCATCACTTCTTTTAAGGAGAATTGTCAAGTGTACTTATTTAAGTCCCCATGGTTGACCACTACAATAAGTTATTAATTTTCTTCCTTCTCCCCAAAATTAATCTTCTAAGAAATTCCCTTCTTCTGACTGTTTATTTCTATTGCTGAAAAAATGCATTAAATGAGTTTCAATGTTCTTATCAAAGAAACTGCTAGAAGTTTGTGCAGAAGGGGCTAGGGGATGAGGGTGGGAGGGTAGAAATATTCCTGGCAGTGAAAGAAATATGTTTGCTTTGCAATGTTATTTTCAGCCTTATTTTGATATCACTTTGTTCTGTAACCCACTCTTATCTTTTTCTTGCCAAGAACATATTGATGCCAAATTATTGTAAGTTGAACTACATCCTCATTTCCCTTCTTTGAAAAAAAATCATGCTAATATATGCAAAAAGAAAGTCTTACATACATCAGCATCACAATGGCTTTAGAATTCTAAGAGTTATGAATAAGGGATTTTAATGTCTTTTGACAAAATAATTAGGGTATAAATCTATTATAGCCAGTATTATATTCCATAATCCTAGAGATATATTGGCTTTACCATAATGACATAATGATTATTTTAAGTAGAGTTAGCAAATGTTATACACTAGTCAAAACTAAATCTTTACAAAGAAAATCTGCATTTTTCTCTTGTTCCTAATTTCTAAATTTATAGTAATTCTCTGGATTAACTAAAATCATACTAACCTATGCAAAAAATTCTTTAGTTCTAATTGTTGTAATAAATTGTATTATGCTTTTCTGGATAATATGTTAACAATCATTCATAAAAAAATATATAAGGACAAACAACAATAATTAAGGTAATAAATATCACTTGTAGAAGGAACATATATATTTGTATCTATATGGTTAAATAATGTAAAACTTGTACAATGAAATTATATATGTGGGTGTGTTTGTTTATATGCATTTTATTAAATATGATTTTAAAATTCTTGCAAAAAAAACCCCTCCCAAACTGGTTAGCATTTGGAAGATAAGAGATACGGATGCCTAGGTGGCTCAATTGGTTGGATATCTGACTTCAGCTCGAGTCAGGATCTCCAGGCTCCTGGATTTGAGCCCTGAGTGGCCTCTGTGTGGATCACTCAGAGTCTGGAGCCTGCTTCAGATTCTGTGTCTTCCTCCCCTTCTACCCCTCCCCCACTTGTGCTCTCTCTCTCTCTTTTTCAAAAATAAATAAACACTAAAAAAATATTTAAAAAAAACACTTTAAAAAGAAAGGTACAAGATAAAGTAATGGAAGTATTACTGAAATACCATACATGAAAACAAAATTTTTCAGGAATGGAAAAAAAGGTAATGCCTCTGCAAGCTTGCCATTCTGAAACCTCTGTCTCTCTGCATGTAGATGAGGCCCCAGCTGTTCTGGAACCATAGTCTCTAGCCCTGCTCTTCAGAGATCTCTGGGTCCTCAAGAGTTTGAGAGGGGGCCACTTGGGAGGGAGACATTTCAAGGAAGTCAGACTCCAAGTTTTCTATTCTTGTAGTTAGCCTATTCTGGAACTGGAGTTAACTCAAAGAAAGGTTTAGCAGATTATGCTCTTCAAAAAGGATCTTGTTCTTAGGGAAAAATAGTTTGAAAAGCTAAAGTTGAGCTTTTAACTTCATAACAAATTAACTGGCATATATTAATTATTACATATCTATGGGTGTCAGATGATAAACACAACTATACTCTTCCACTTTATAAACATAAATAATTTCATAAAATTAAAATTTAGAATTTTACAAGAGAGTTTCATTCTTAAAACATTATTATATGAAATTATAAATACAGACAGCTTTTTATTTAAAAATTCTAATTTCTTTCCAATAAGAATGAACAAAATACTACATAGCCACGTGTGGCAAAACAACTTTTTTTCATTCTTTTGTGATTTTTCTTCTTCTTGTGTATGCTATTTTAATTAATCTTTAGATCAGAAAATACTATATGTTCAACTCATGTCTCTTTTTCCAGGGCACATAATTAGATTTAATATTTTTCAGCCTCCTTCGCAGGTAACAGTGACTGATCTTACTAGTAAGTTCTATTTAAGTAAAAGCAAATAAAAGACATGCCTACTTTTCCGAGGTCTGTGTCATAAAAATGTTCTCACTTGATTTTTTTTTTTGCCTTTGTAATTCTGTTTTATTAATGAAGTATAGTTGATATGCAATTTGACTCTTAATACTCTATCCAATTTTATTAGGGTAGTGAATTTTAAAATGATAAATTTGGGCTGCCTACGTGGCTCAGTTAGTTAAGAAGGTGACTTTTGATTTCAGCTTAGGTTATGATTTCTCAGTTGTGAGATTTAGTCACATAATGGGCTCTGTGCTGACAGGGCAGAGCCTGCTTCTTGGGATTCTCTCCTTCCCTCTTTTTCCGCCTCTCCCCCCAGTCATGTCTTTCTCTCTTTCTGTTTCTCAAAATACATAAATAAACATTTAAAAATGATGAATTTGCAAGTTGGATGGTAAAGATGGTGAAGACACAGAAGATCCCTGAATCACTACTTGGAGGAGAATTGCCCACTAATCAGGAATATCCATTTTGAATTCTCTATCTAAGTCACCATATAACCCCTGAGAATTGGGAGTGTATCTCATAGGTAGTTAGTGCATTTTAATCCTTAAATTTGCCATAAGCTCCTTGCACCTAAGTGACAAGAAAATAAAGAACACATCCAACTGGTCACACTGAGTGCAAACTGATAGTAGATGCTGAACAGATGTAGAGACCCATGTTATACAGGAGCAAAAGTCACTTTCCTATTGAGCCTGTGGTTTGAAGGCAAGTGGATGAAGAAAATTAGCATGCCTATTGAGATTTATTTGCAATAGGGAAGATATGACAAGAAAAAGAGACATCCAGGATGTCACTGACTAGTTTGAAAAGATAAGCATGAAGAATAGAGAATTCAGAAACAATCTTATGGGTAGAGTCAACTATTTCCAGACCTCAAAAGTAAGAAATAAAAAAAACAGTGATTCTTAGGGGGAAAAAAAGAAGCCTCAGAAAAAAAAAATTTGCTAGCCATGCTGCAAATGTACAATGTAAAAGATACCCTTCCCATCTGGATCCTATGGTTTTCAGATGACTATAAGAAACCCTTCTCTTATGTTCATAGAGGAGAATGTGTGGGCAAGGAACAAAATACATTTCATGTGTGAGGATTTCTATTTTCATCAACACCAAAATGTAGATTATTTCTGAATCATAATGCATCTAGTAATCATTACAAGTCATACAGCAGTGGTGATTGATGATTGTACATGCACATACAAAGTTGGAGGATGGGTTCTGTGGCTTGAATCTCCAGGAGTATCTTAACATATACTATGTCACCAACACTTTTGGTGGCAGAGAGTCTAACATTGTATGAAAAAAAAAAGAGATGGAAAATTCTGAGTTACAGTCCAGAAGAATAAAATTCTAAAAGTGAGTATCAGGAATAATTTATCCAATTTATTTCATGCATATATTCCCTCTTATTATGCTTTTTCAAGAAATATTTTAAAAACTGTAAGTGTGATAGCATTATTGGGCATTTTTCCCTCAGTGGTACATAAAATAATGGTGCTTAAAAAACAGATGGCATTTTAGATTCCACAGAATGCAATAAATATTAGAAAGAACTTTGTGTACATTTATCGGCACATGAGATGAAATAGAAAAAATAGATCAGTTACGGTGAATTTATAAGGAATAATATTCCCATCAAAACAATTAACCCTATACAATGAATATTTAACTCTTTAAAGCTTAAACATGTCTTGCTTTTTTTCTAAATTAGACTAAAGAACGTGTCTCTGCAACACTAAACTCAATGTAAATGAGAATACTAGCCAAAGAGGAACACCCCAAGGTTATCTGAGAATAAGAGACCTAAAAGCATTTTCTAAAAACTAATTAGGGTTAATCACAGGACATTTTCCCATTTGTAGCAAGAAAACTTTCCATCTTGGTTTTCCAAGATTTTACTACTTTTACAAGTCAGTGATTACTATGCCTCCCTCTCTTTCATTTCTTGAACCTAGTTATTGTGTCCTTGAATTAATTTTGTATAGTTGTTGAGAGAAGAGAAAGGTCAATGTTTGAGTTCATGGTCCATTAATATAACATCTTAATAGAACTGTCCAACACCTAGCATGAGGGACTTTCAGTTTGACAGGATTTGGAGCATTCTCTGATAGAGAGATGTTGCATTGTTCTATGCATGGAGGGGAGATCGATAGATCATTGGCAAGGTGGGAGATGTAACAGAGATTTGTCTTCATGAACTATCTGCTTGGGAACACAGCTACCCAAGGCCTTTAAGCTTCATTGTAGTTGTTTGTGGCCATATGACTGAGTTTTTAACAGTAGGATATGTGCAGACAAGTTTATGACAACTCCAAGCCTAGATCATAAGGATTTCCATAGATCATTTCCATAGATTTCTTTTCCTACATGATTAATAAAGAAAAACATGGCAACTTTGGAAGCTATCTATAGAAATTGGTAAAATCATCAGATCATTGGAGACAACCTCCTTAAATCATGGTTTAGAAGAAAGCTACACATCAATCAGAAGCAGTCATTTTATATAAATGAGAAATATATCCTTTTTTTTTTTGAAAAATAAATCCTACTATGTGAAGCCAAATAGATTTGACATTTATCTCTTACAGTAGTATTTGACCTTAGCTAGTACAATCTTTATTATAATAACCCAGAATGTCTATATCTTTGAAGCAGAGACAATATCCCTAATGTTGAACATACTTATGTTCCTTTTGTCTATGATTAGCTTCCAATTTAATTAGGAAATGTGCAAAGAATGTGAACAGATGATACATTAAAAAAGACATGTGGATGGCAGGTAAACACGAAAAGGTGCTCAATATTACTAGCCATTAGGAAATCCAATATCATTACATCATGTGAGTATGACAAAAATTAAAAATATTATAGCATCATGATGCTGGTAAGGATGTGGAGAAACTAGATGTTTCTAACATTGGTGGTCAAAATGTAAAATAGTACAGAATTTCGGGAAATCAGTCTCACACCTTCTTAAAATAACGAATTCACACTTACCCAGTAGTCACAGTCCTAAATATTAATCCTAGAGAAATGAAAATTTATGTTCTAAGAAAAACTTATACACAAATACTCATAGCATCTATATATTCTTTATTAAAAATATTTTTAAATTCCATTGTAATTAACATACAGCATTATATTCACTTCAGGCATACAATATAAGTGATTCAAAAATTCCATACATAATCATATAATCAGTGCATCATGATAAGTGTAATTTTAATCTCCTTCACCAATTGCACCCATTCCTCCCATTCACCTCTCCTCTGGTAACCATCGTTTTGTTTTCTATAATTGTCTGTTTTTCAAGTTCTCTCTTTTTTCCCCTTTGTTCATGTGTTTCGTTTCATTTTTTAATGCTTTATTTCTGAGAGAGAGAGACAGCATGAGCAAGGGAGGGTCAGAGAGAGAGACACACACACAGAATCCGAAGACAGGCTCCAGGCTCTCAGCTATCTGTCAGCACAGAGCACGACACGGGGCTCAGACCCATAAACTGTCAGATCATGACCTGAGCCAAAGTCAGCCAGCCGCTTAACTGACTGAGCCACCCAGGTGCCCCTCATGCGTTTCGTTTCTTAATTCCCCATATGAGTGAAATCATGTGGTATTTGTCTTTCTCTTATTGACTTATTCATTTAGCATTATACTCTATATCCATTCATCTTGCTCCAAATGGCAATATTTTGTTCTTTTTTATGAATGAATAACATTTCATTGTGTGTATTTATACCACATCTTCTTTATCTATTCATCTATTGATGGACACTTAGGTTGTTTCTGTAATTAAGCTATTGTCAATAATGGTGCCATAGACATAAGGGTGCATATATCTCTTTGAGTTAGTATTTTCATACTTTTTGGGGAAATAGCCAGTAGTGCAATTATTGGATGATAAATTCATTCTGCTTTTAATTTTTAATTTTTTGAGGAAGTTTCATACTGTCTTCTATAGTGGGCACTACTTGCATTCCCACCAACACTGCAAAAGAGTTTCTAATTTCTCCACATCCTCACCAACACCTGATGTTTCTTGTTTTTTATTTTAGTCATTCTGACAGGTATGAGATGATATCTCATTGTGTCTCATATGATATCTCATATCTCTTTGATTTGCATTTTCCTGATGATAATTGATGTTGAGCATTCGTCAGATTTCTGTCAGTCATTGGTATGTCTTCTTTGAAAAAAAATGTCTTTTCTTATCTTGCTCCATTTATTAATTAGATTATTTGTTTTTTTGGTGTTGAGCTGTACAAGTTCTTTATATATTTTGGATACTAATTCTTTATTGGATATGTCATTTGCAAATATCTTCTCCCATTCAGTAGGTTGTCTCCTTCACTGTGCAGAAACTTTTTATTTTGATGTAGTCACAATAGTTCATGTTTGCTTTTCTTTCCTTTGCCTCAGGAGACATATGTAGAAACATGTTGTTATGGCCAGTGTCAGAGAAATTACTGCTTGTATGTTTAGAGGAAACATGCGTTAACATAATTAAAAACCCACAGCTAACATCCTACTCAATGGTTAAAGTAGAGAGTTTTCTCCCTAAGGTCAGGAACAAGACAAGGATGTCCATTCTCACCATTTTTACTCAACATGGTACTGAAAGTCCTAGCCACAGCAATCAGACAAGAGAAAGAAATTAAAAAAAAAAACATCCAAATTGGTAGGAAAGAAGTAAAAGTTTCAAAACTTATAACATCAATGTACAGACATCCATTTCATTTCTACACACTAATAATGAAGCAGCAGAAAAGAAATTTAAAAACAATCTGATTTATAATTGCACCCAAAATAATAAAATACCTGGGAATAAACTTAACAAAAGAGGTGAAAGACCTATCTCTGAAAACCATAAAACAGCGATGAAAGAAATTGAAAATGACACAAAGAAATGGAAAGACATTCAATGCTCATAGGTTGGAAGAACAAATATTGTTAAAATGTCTATACTACCCAAAGCAATCTACACATTTAATTCAATCCCTATCAAAATACCACCAGCATTTTTTGCAGAGCTAGAACAAACAATCCTAACATTTTTACAGAACCACAAAAGACTCCAAATAGCTAAAGAAATCTTGAAAAAAAAAAAAAAAGAAGTAAAGCTAGAGACATCAAAATTCCAGACTACAACTTATATTACAAAGCTGTAGTGATTAAGAGAGTATGGTACTGGCACAAAAGCAGACACATAGATCAATAGAACAGAATAGAAAGCCCAGAAATAAACCCACAATTATATATATGGTCAACTAATCTACAACAACAGAAATGATAATATGCAATGGGAAGAAGATAGTCTCTTCAACAAATGGTGTTGGGAAAACTGGTCAGCTACATGCAAAAGAATGAAACTGACCACTTTCTTTCACCATACACAAGATTAAGCTCAGCATAGCAGCTTTATTTTTAATAGCCCAAACTGGAAAGAACCTAAATGTAAACATTCTGTGGTCCATCCATACCAATGAATATTATTTACCAATAAAAAGGAACATCTATGCACACAATTTAGATAGATTTCAAGGGCATTATTCTTAGAAAAAAAGATATTATCAAATAATTATGTACTGTATGATTCCGTAAGTCTCAAAACTACACAGTTACAGAGATAGAGAACAGATCAGTCATTAGTAGTTGTTGAAGTTTAGAGGATAGTAACGAGGGTGTAGGTAGTAAGGGATAACATGAAGGAGTTCCATTGTGGTGAGTTCTGTGTCTTGAATACTGAGATGATTATAAAGTCTACACATGTTATAAAATTATACATAAAGATACACCATGCACACATACAAAAGTGCATGCAAAACCTGGTGAAATTTGACTAGGTCCCACCTGTACCTAGTAAGTTTTATTGTGCCAGTTACAATTTCGCGGTTTTGACCTGTACTATAGTTTTGCAAAATATCACCATTGGGAAAAGCCAAATGAGGGATAAGATCCTTCCAAAAAAAAAAAAAAAAAAAGGATAAGACCTCTTGATTCTATCTTTACAACTTATTGTGCATCTTTAGTTCAAAATCCAAGTTACAAATTCTAATAGCCTATTTGAGTTGTATGATCCTTTTTTGTATTGCGAATTATATTCTATTGTTAACCTTTTGAAGTTGTTACACATACTTCCTTTAAAATCTGCTTGACATTGTTCTGTTCTTTGCATTCAGTGTCCTGAATTGCCTTACTACTATTTTAATTTTTGCCATTTTTGGCTTTCTCAGTGCTACTGTTCCAATGTAGTAGAGCATGCATGATTAATGTAAAGTTTCATCTGTCTATCTAGGAATAAACAATGCAGAGTGCTACTGATCAAAAAAGGCTAGGTAAAAGCACAAAAGTGTTTTTTTATTGGTAAATAAAGACATTTAGGAAAATACTTGTGAAAGTTAGGAAAGTGTCCATCAATATTGGCAAAAGGGTCATTAATTAATTTGGAAGAGCAGAGTGTAACCAGTTTAGGGATGTTTTAAATTTGTTACATCTATACAATTAGAGGATGAGCAAATAAAAATATATTTAGGAAAAGCAGTCAGTGCAACAAGGAGGAGATTGAATAGGGCTGAGTATAATAATCAATAGAATGAAAACTTTTTAAGTTTACAATGTTGAACTTCACAGAAAAATAACAAGTAAACTACCTTAATTTCAAAAGAAAGTGATACCACTACACACCTATTAGAATGGCCAAAATCCAAAACACTGAAAAAGCCAAATGCTGGTGAGGATGGAAAGCAAGAACTCTTATTCATAGCTGGTGGGAATGCAAAGTGGCAGAACCACTTTGGAAGACAAATTGGCAGTTTCTTATAATACTAATCATACTGTTATAATATAATTCAATAATCATAATCTTTAGTATTTGCCCAAAGGAGTTGAAAACATGTTCACACAAAAACCTGCACATGAATGTTTATAGCAGCTTTATTCATAATGGTTAAAACTTGGAAGCAACCAACATGTCTTTCAGTAGGTTAATGGATAAAACAAAACAAAACAAAAGACACTGTGGCACATCTAGTCAATGGAATGTTATTCAACACTAAAGAAATGGCCATCAAGCCATGAAAAGAGATGGAGGAAGCTTAAATACATATTAGTAAGTGAAAGGAGCCAATCTGAAAGGGCTATATACTATTATGATTCCAAGTCTATGACATCCAGGAAAAAGCAAAACTATGGAGAAACTAAAAAGATCAGTGGTTGTCAGGGGGTTAGGGACAAGAGGATGAGGTAGAAGAGGAAGAGATGAATAGGAAAAGTACAGAGGATTTTTAGAGCAGTGCAACTATTCTATGTGATACTATAGTAGTGGATACATGTGACTATAAATGTGTCAAAAGCCATAGAATGTACAACACTAAGAATGAGCCCTAATGTAAATTATGTACTTTGGTGATGATATGTTAATGTAGGTTCAGAATTTGTACCAAATATACCACTCCAGTGTGTGGGGGGGGGGGTGTTGATGATGGAATAAGGTAAGGGTGCCTGGGTGGCTCAGTTGGTTGAGTCTGACTTTGGCTCAGGTCATGATCTTGTGATTCATGAGTTTGAGCCCTGTGCCATTAGCACAGAGCCCGGAGCCTGCTTTGGATTCTGTATCTCCTCTCTCTGCCCCTCTCTCCACATGTGCTCTCTCTCTCTCTTTTTCAAAAAATAAATAAACATTTAAAAAAAAAGGTAATGGGATAGGCAATGCATATGTGGAAGCAGAAGGTGTATGGGAAATCCCTGTACTTTCCATTGAATTTTGCTGTGAACCTAATTAAAATTGCTATAGATGCACCTGGGTGGCTCATTTGGTTAAGCGTTTGACTCTTAATTTCAGCTCAGGTCATGATTTCACGGTTCATAAGATCAAGCCCCATGTCAGGCTCTGTGCTGGCAGAGAGGAGCTTGCTTGGGATTCTCTCTCTTCCTCTCTCTCGGCCCTCCCCTGTCAGCATTCTCCCTCTCTCTCTCCTTTCTCTCTCTCTCTCTCTGTCTTTCTCTCTCTCAAAAATAAATAAATTAATTAAACATAAAAAAACCTGCTATAAAAAAGCTGAAAAGGAAAGAAGGAAGGAAGGAAGGAAGGAAGGAACGAACGAACGAACGAACGAAAGAATAAAGGAAGAAATGAAGAAGACATGTGACATAGTTGAAATCATGTGAATTGAAAATACTACCTCGAAGTGTCAAGAGTCAGCGACCATATTTCTTTCAGAGGAGCCAATATGGGAATCTTAGAAAACAATCATTTAGACTTAGATGTCCCAGCATTTCTCTGTACTAACCTCTTTACTCTAAGCTACTATTCCTTTTGCAGCACCCACATCCACTACGTTAGTTTGCATATACGCCGACTTTCTATATTTGCTTTTCTCTTTGGCTGGGTTCCAGATGTGTGCACCTTTAGTCTCATTATATCTTTCTGGTTTCTCTTCTACCATTAACAGAAAATGATTTTGTTCTTCATGAGAATTCTTCACAAAAATCTATTGGCTCTCAGTGGTTGTTACTTTGTGTCTCAGTCTCGTTTTTAGACTGGAGTTGATCTATAGTTGGAGTATACCTACCTGGGGTAAAATAAAGAATTAAATCAACCCCCTAAATAACTACTACTTGGAAAATGTATGTTGGACAAATTCTAATCATAAATAAATTAAATCTCTTTAAATCTGAAAATTACATTACTTTTAAAGTATTAATTTATATTTATTAATTTTTAGTTCAATTTATGATATTTTTGTGAATAGACCCATATGGGTCTCTTCCATCTGGAACTAAAATCCATGATGCTAACCATTTTGCTATGGTTCTTCTCTGAATACATTATACTTCATATATGCTATATACATTATATTATATATTCATTATGACCAAATACAACAAAGAATGGTTAGGTTAACAAAAATACTAAGACTAATTATTTCAAATTACATTGATTAAAAAATAAAGTAACAGGAAGCAAAACTAATCTAAGAGCATGCTGGTTAAATTCTTCCTGGAATCTTGTCTTTATTTCTAGTCCTCAGATACTGATAAGGAATGTGTTGAAAGGTGACCAACCAAGTTTGAGAGCATCTGTGTATATTTACTGATTCCCCTGCCTGGTATATTTCGCTCACAAGTGACCCCATGCCTGCCTTCTCTCACCCTTCACTTCTCATCTTAGGTGTTCCCTCCTGATCTAAAGCACTTCTTAATCTAACAAAGCCTTCTCTCTGCTCTGGCCCCATTATTCTCTATTACAGATTCCTGGTCATATGCCCCAAAGAACTTATTGACATTTTCAGTCACTATATTTATTTGTATTTTGTACTGAAATAGCTTAAATTCTAACTTCATTAATTAGAGAGAAGAATAACTTTAATCAAAGAGGTTCTGAGATTTAGGAAATATAGGACCATGGGCAAAATACTTAGTTTCTGAATCCAAAGACAGAGCTGCCACTTGAGAGGTTTGGGATCTTGAACAAGTAATTTGACATCTGAATCTCAATTTTGCATCTATAAAATGGTACTGACACCATTCACATCTCATAAGTTTGTGAATGCTATAGAGATAGCATTTTTGAATTGCATTATGAATATACCAATATTATCATAATATTATTAGATGTTTCAGTCATAAAAAGTGTTTACACAGTCAATTAGTGGAAAAATTAAGTCTGGAGAGATAAGCTATGTCTCTATTCAGCTCTGGTCCTTATTGCACTTTATACACTAATATGCTATGTCTTCAGGTAGATAGGCGATATTTTATCAAGTAATACAAAATAAAAATGATCACCACAGCTCATTGCAACTAGAGTGCATTGCCTATTCTAAATTCAGGACGTCTTGGCGGCTGTACCTTTTCAATCTACTTTTGTGTTGTCAAGGAAGAACGACACCAATCCATGCTTCTAATTCAATAAATATTTTCTATAAGGCCAGAGCTAAAGAAACTTCCACTCTAATCTACCATAACTATTTTGGATCTCCCTATGTGCTTCTACTGTGAATGATAATTTTAGTTGCTGTGTTTTCCTACACAATAGGCACACTGCTTACTTTGTAAAATAACTGTAGAAAATATACATAGAGAGGTTGTTTTATATTTCTTACTGCAAAATTAAGGGATAACACTCTATTAAGTTCTAATAGTTTTTTATAAATGTGGTAGCCATATTAGCTAGAACCTTTCATGGAAAATAATTCATGAACATTACCTATTTTTACACTAAAATTGATTTTACACTAAATTTTACACTAAAATTGATCTTGAGATAGAGAATGAGGGAGACAGAGAATCTGAGCCTGGAGCGGCTCTGAATGGTCAGGACAGAGCCCGACATGGGGCTTGAACCCATGAGCTATGAGGTCATGACTTGAGCCAATGTCAGACACTCAACTAACAGAGCCACCAGGCGCCCTTAATCTTATTTTGCTTTTAATTACATTTGCCTGTAAACATCACAATGCACCATTTCTGCCTTCCAGAAGCCATCAATATTTTATTTTATTTATTGATTATGGCTTCTTTATTTTCATTTTCTAATTTACTTTTTAATTTACATCCAAGTTAGTTAGCATATAATGCAATAATGTTTTCAGGAGTAGAATTCAGTGGTTCATCCCCTACATATAATTCTCATTGCTCATCCCAACATGTGTCCTCCATAATGCCCCTTACCTGTTCAGCGCATCTCTCCACCCACAACCCCTCCAGGAACCCTCAGTTTATTCTCTACATTTAGGAGTCTCTTGTGTTTTGTCCCCTTCCTGTTTTTATATTGATTATGCTTCCTTTCTCCTATGTGCATCTGTTTTATATCTTAAATTCTACATATGAGTTAGGTCATATGATATTTGTCTTTCTCTGACTAACTTATTTCTCTTGGCATAATACATTCTAGTTTCATCCATGTTGTTGCAAATAGCAAGATTTCATTCTTTTTGATTGCTGAATAATGCTCCATCTTTTTAATCTATTCATCTGTTGATAAACATTTGGGCTCTTTCCATACTTTGGCTATTGTCGATAAAGCTGTGATAAACATTGGGGTGCATTTGCCCCTTACAAACAGCACACCTGTATTGTTTAGATAAATACATAGTAGTGCAGTTGCTGGGTCATAGAGAAGCTCCATTTTTAATTTTTTGAGGAACCTCTATACTGTTTCCCAGAGTGGCTGCACCAGTTTGCATTCCCACCAGCAATACAAAATGGTTCCTATTTCTCTGCATCCTCACCAACATCTGTTGTTGCCTGAGTTGTTAATGTTAGCCATTCTGACAGGTGTGAAGTAGTCTCTCATTGTGGTTTTGATTTGTATTTACCTGATGATAAGTGAGGTTGAGCATATTTTCATGTGTTTGTTAGCCATGTGGATATCTTCTTTGGAAACTTGTCTATTCATGTCTTTTGTCCATTTCTTCACTGGATTATTTGTTATTTGGGTATTGAGTTTGATAAGTCCTTTATAGATTTTGCATACTAACCTTTTATCTGATCTGTCTTTTGTAAATATTTTCTCTCATTCCATCAGTTGCATTTTAGTTTTGCTGATTGTTTCCTTCCCCATGTTGAAGCTTTTTATCTTGATGAGGTCCAATAGTTCATTTTGCTTTTGTTTCCCTTGCCCCCAGAGTAAGTAAGAAGTTGCTGCAGCTGAGGTCACAGATGTTTTTGCCTGCTTTCTTCTCTAGAATTTTGATGGCTTTTTATCTTACATTTAAGTCTTTCATCTATTTTAGGTTTAATTTTGTATATTGTGTAGGAAAGTTGTCCAAGTTCATTCTTCTGCATGCTGCTGTCCAGTTTTCCCAACACCATTTGCTGAAGAGACTGTTTTTATTCCATTGGATATTCTTCCCTGCTTTGTCAAAGATGAGTCGGCCATATGCTTGTGAGTCTATTTCTGGTTTCTCTATTCTGTTCCATTGATCTGTGTGTCTGTTTTTCTGCCAGTACCGTACTGTCCTGATTATTACAGCTATGTAATACAGCTTGAGACCGGGATTGTGATGCCTCCAGCTTTGGTTTTCTTTTCAGGATTGCTTTGGCTATCTGGGATCTTTTATGGTTCCATACAAATTTTAGGATTGTTTGTTCTAGGTCTGTAAAGAATCCTGATGTTATTATAGGGATTGCATTGAATATGCAGATTGCTTCAGGTGGTGTTGACATATTTAAAATGTTTCTTCTTCCAATCCCTGAGCGTGGAAAATTTTTCCTTGCGTGTGTGTGTGTGTATCTGTGTGTGTGTGTGTGTGTGTCTTCTTCAATTTCTTTCATGAACTTTCTATAGTTTTCAATGTATAGATTTTTCCCTCTTTGGTTAGGTTTATTCGTAGGTATTTTATGGTTTTTGGTATAATTGTAAATGGAATTAATTCCTTGATTTCTCTTTCTGCTGCTTCATTTTTGGTGTATAGAAATGCAACTGATTTCTGTGCATTGATTTTATATCCTGCAACATTGTTGAATTTATGGATCAGTTATAACAGTTTTTGGTGTAATTTTTTGGGTTTTCTATATATGGAGTATTATGTCATCTGTGAAGAATGAAAGTTTGACTTCATCCTTGCTAAGTTAGATGCTTTTTATTTCTTTGTGTTGTCTGATTGCTGAAGCTAGGACTTCCAATACTATGTTGAATAACAATGATGAGCGTAGACGTTTCTGTCATGTTCCTGACCGTAGGTGGAAAGCTCTCAGTTCTTCCCCATTGAGTATGATATTAGCAGTGAGTCTCCCATATATGGCTTTTATGATCTTGAGGTATGATCCTTCTATACCTACTTTCTTCATGGTTTTTACCAAGAAAGGGTGTGTATTTTCTCAATGCTTTCTTTGCATCGATTGAGCATTCATGTGGTCCTTCTCCTTTTTTATATTAATTTGATGTATTATATTGATTGATTTGTGATATTGAACTAGCTTTGCCTCCCAAGTATTAATCCCACTTGATCATAGTAAATAATTCTTTTGATGCATTGTTGGATCCAGTTGGCTAGTACTTTATTGAGAATTTTTGCATCAATGTGCAAAATTGGTCTGTAGGGAAATCAGTCTGTAGTTCTCCTTTTTAGTGGGGTCTTTGGTTTTGGATTCAAGGTAATGCTGGACTCACAGAATGAGTTTGGGATTTTTCCTTCCATTTATATTTTTTGGAACAGTTTCAAAAGACTAGGTGTTAGCTCTTCTTTAAAGGTTTGGTAGAATTCCCCTGGATATCCATCTGTCTCTGGACTCTTGTTATTCGGAAGATTTTTGATTACTAATTCAGTTTCTTCACTGGTTGTGGGTCTGTTCAAATTTTCTATTTCTTTCTGTCTCAGTTTGGTTAGTTTATATGTTTCTAGGAATTTGTTTATTTTTTTCTAGATTGCCCAGTTTCTTGGCACATAATTGGTCATGATATTCTCTTATTTTTGTTTGTATTTCTGTAGTGTTGGTTATGATCTTTCCTCTTTCATTCTTGATTTTGTTTCTTTGGGTCCTTTCCTTTTGCTTTTTGATCAAACTGGCTAGGGGTGTGTCAATTTTGTTAATTCTTTCCAAGAACCAGCTCCTGGTTTTATTGATTTAGTCTCTTTTTTTTATTTCAATAGCATTGTTTTTTGCTCTAATCTTTATATCCCATTTTATGCTGGTTTTGGGTTTTATTTGCTGGGGTTTTTTTCCCAGCTTTTTAAGGTATAAGGATAGGTGTATCTGAGTCCTTTCTTCCCTCTTTAGGAAGCTCTGGATTGCTATATACTCCCCTCTTATGATTGCCTTTGTTACATCCCAGAGGTTTTGCACTGTCGTGTTTTCATTTTCATAGGCTCCCATGTATGTTTTACTTTTCTCTTTAATTTCTTTTTCACCCATTCATTCTTTAGGAGGAGATCTTTAATCTTGAAGTATTCACTGTCTTTCGAAATTTTTTCTTGTGGTTGATTTCAAGTTTCATAATTTTGTGGTCTGAAATTTTGCACAGTATGATCTCGATCTTTTTGTACTTGCTGAGGGCTGATTTGTGTCTTAGCATATGATCTATTCTGGACAATGTTCCATGTGCACTCAAGAAGAATGTGTATTCCACTGATTTAGGATGAAATGTTCTGATTATATCTGTTAACTCCAACTAGTCCAGTGTGTCATTCAAAGCCATTTTATCTTTGTTGATTTTCTGTTTAGATGATCTGTCCATTATTGTAAGTGGGGTGTTAAGGTCCCCTACTATTAGAGTATTGTTATCAATGAGTTTCTTTATGCTTGTCAATAATTGATTTATATATTTGGGTGCATTGGGGGCATAAATATTTATAATTTTTAGATCCTCTTGGTAGATAGAACCCTTAATTGTTATATAATGCCCTTCTTCATCTCTTATTAGTCTTTATTTTAAAATCTAGATTGTCTGATTGAAGTATGGCTACTCTGGCTTTCTTTTGATGATCATTCGCATGATAGATGATTCTTCATCCCCTTACTTTCAATTTTCAGATGTCTTTAGGTCTAAAATGAGTCTCTTCTAAGCAGCATGTAGATGAGTCTTATTTTCTTACTCATTCTGATACCCTATGTCTTTTGATCAGGGTGTTTGTTTAGTCCATTGACATTTAGACTGAGTACTGAAAGATATGAATTTATTGCGATTGTGTTGCCTATAGAGTTAGAGTTTCTGGTGGTGTTCTCTGGTCGTTTCTATGTTACTTTTGGTATTTTTGTTTTGTTTTGTTTCGTATTTTCTCCCCTCAGAGAGTCCCCCTTAAAATTTATTGCTTGGTTGGCTTAGTGGTCATGAACTCTTTTAGTTTTTGTTTGTCTGGGAAACTCTATCTCCCTTCTATTTTGAATGACAGCCTTGATGGATAAAGGATTCTTGGCTGCATACTTTTACTATTCAGTATGTTGAATATATTCTGTCACTCCAAGTTTCTGTGTATAGATCTGCTGCAAACCTGATCTGTCTTCTCTTGTAGGTTAAGGACTAATTCCCCTTGATGCTTTCATAATTCTTTCCTTGTCTGTAGTTTTGTGCATTTGCCAATGATATGCCTTGTTGGTGGTCGGTTTTGTTGAGTCTAATGGGAGTTCTCTGTGCTGCTTGCCATTTGATGTCTGTGTCTTTCCCAGGTTAGGAAAGTTTTCCACTATGATTTGCTCACATATTTTTCTTACTCCATCTTCTGGGACTCCTATGATTTGGATGTTATTCCTTTTAAATTAATCACTGACTTCTCTAATTCTTATATCATGATCTTTTGTCTTATTTTCCTTCTTTTTTTTCTACTTCGTTATTCTCCATAATTTTGTCTTCTACATCACTGGTTCTCTGACTGCTTCATCCATCCTTTGCCACTGTGGCAATCATTAGAGATCATATCTCAGTTATAGCATTTTTAACCTCGTCCTGAAGAGATTTTACTTCTTTTATCGTCACAGAAAGGGATTCCATGCCTCTTTCAGCCACAAGTAGTATTCTTATTATCGTGATTCTAATTTTTAGTTCAGACATCTTGCTTATATCTGTGTTGATTAAGTCTCTGGCTGTCATTTCTTCCTGTTCTTTCTTTATGGGAGAATTCCTTCATTTTGTCATTCTGAAGGAAGAAAAAGAATTAATAAAATAGAAAATAAAAATTAAAAACAACACGAGAAAATCAAATAAAGGAAGCTAGATTCTAAGTGCATTTGGTCTGGTAACTGGAAGAAGCTTGATAGAACAGAGAAGAAAGTGGGGGAAATGAAAACAAAAGAAAAAAGAAAGAAAATATTTAAAAATATAAAACGATGTGTACAATAAAATACAATAAAATGATATGAAGAAAGTACAATAGTATAAAAATTGACATAAAATTAAAAATGCAATATTCTTTAAATTAGAAAATCCATAAAATAAAAATAATTTTTTCTCTTTTTGTATCCAAGAATAAGAAAAAAAGGAAAAGAAAAGAAAAACAAATAAATGGAACAGCAAGCAGAATGAAATCCAAATGAAATTAGATTCAGGTTCCCCTAGAAATCTAACTATGACACACTTCATAGTCCTTACACTAGCAAGAGGAGAGACACGTGGTAATCCTCCAAGGTCTGAGATTGGTTGGGGCTTGGTGTAATGGCTCTGTTCTCCACTAGGTGTGCTGTTTAGCTTAGTTGAGTGAATCAGTGTTACACATGTGTGCGTGTAGTGTAAGCCCATGCTTGGGAGAGATGAAAATGGCTTCACCCAGCTTCCCAGTCTCTGGTATCAGAACTCTGTGCTTTCACTGACCAGCAATCAAGCACCCCTTCTTTGTCTCTGGCTTCCTTCTATTTCCTGCTTCTATATTGTCCATGTCCAAGCCATCAGCTCATGAGGAGGCACCTCCCTCCTAAGCCATATCTCATATGGGGCTCTGTTTCCAAACCCCTCACCTCTGAGAGCCCTGCAGCTTGGACCCACTCTGACCTTATGGGGGAGGTCTCACTGAGCAATGGCCACGTGCTGCCTTGCCCCCCAGGAATATTCATGTGGTCATATTATTGCAGAGGCTCAGCAATTGTGGCTGGGTGCCTGCTTTCTCCAGAGAAAGTTTGTGGGATAGCGGGGCAGCAGTGGTTTAGAGATTATGGCAAAACAGGACACAAGGCTGATGCCAGGTTTCAGTGCCTGTCACCCCTCCCCTCCCCCAGCACTTTTGTTCCAATTCCAGCAAATGTGGCTGTTCTCAAGGGTCCACTGGAAATGTTATGCCTGATTCGCAAGTCCCCAGAGACCACCAAGGAGCTGACACTGATGCAAGTACAAAAGGGTCTTTATTACAAGCTCGAGCAGGGACTCCAACGCACCCCAATGCAACGGTAATGGTATGGAGCCCTGAACTCGTGATCACAGGGCTTTTTATTGTGATTACAGTGGAATTTGGAGCATTCCAGCTTGGCAGCCTCCTGATAGGTACAGGCTGTCTTGTCAGCACCGCTTGGCTCAGCCCATCTGGCCTGACTGCAAACTGCAAACCGGAACATCTTGGGAAGTAGGCACCTCTTTTAAATTGATTGGCTGTTGCCGTTGCTGTTGCTAGGGAAGTAACTAAGGGCAGGCTGCCTACTTACTTCCTGCGGTTTTTCCTGGGACTGGGTTCGGGCCTAGTTCACTCTCAAGATGGAGGCTTTTTCTAAAATGGAGTCAGTTAGATTTAGGTGTCACAGAATCTTTGCCTGTGGGGAGGTTGCAGGGCTTCTACCAAATATCCTCTTAGCAGGGGAACCGCCTTTCCCCACGTGGACGGTAGACTCCTTGGACGTCACTGCCTGCTCCTGGGGAATCTTCCTTCCCACCAGAGCACCACCAGGTATTGAGCTGTGGCATTTCCATCTCCACTCTCCTCTGTTTATAGAGTCCTAATGGTATTGAAACCCTCTCCTTTCTCCCTCTCTTGTTCAGTCACTTGTGGGTGTTTCCATTATTTCTCACCAGCTACTTTCAGAGGAAATGCGTTTCCTGTGCTTTCCCCCCTTTCTCTGTTCTTTCTGTGCAATAAAGCTCCCTAACCTCTGCAGCCTCTTTCTCCCCCAGTACACCTCTCCTCACTGCATGCCTGAGGAGTTCTGTGGCTCAAGTTATGCAGATTGTTGTGTTAATCCTCAGATCAATTTTCTAGGTATGCAAAATGGTTTAGTACTGATCTAGCTACATTTCAGGGGCAAGAGAAGGAGAGAAGCTGCTCCTTCATCTTGGCCCCTCCCCAAAGCTATCAATAGTTTAGAGTTACAAAAATTATTTTTTATAATCTAAATACAAAAGCTTAACTCCAGATGACATTTTTACCTATAAGCTAGGACACAGTAGTTATGTGTGTAGGTATGCTAATATGCAAACTAAGGGCAAATATACTGCAATGTGTTTTCCTTGGTGTATTATCCAACTGTTAAATATACATGAAGTACCTAGGTACCCAGAATAGAATGCATGTTTGACTTTTCTGATGGTTGGATTTATAATAAATTCTCAGTAAAACATCTGGTAAAGAGTTGAAATGGATTTTATATCTATTAAAGAAGCTAAATACAAGCTATGTATTATAAAAAGCTTTTTTTTCAACTTCCTGCAAGTTTACATATTTTCAAAAAGTTAAGTTCCATATTTTTAGTGTATCACACTTCTGTATACAAAAATATAAGCTAATTGAATATATATAATACACAGATACATACACACATACATCCATATACGAGTAAAATAAAGGAGTAGGTGAAAAAAAGTATAGTATGCTCCTGGAGAATAAATATATACTTTGTGCCTTTAATAAGAGGGTTCATATATAAATCCTTTCTCTGTGAAGATCTCAGAACACACATTATAAAACATAAATTAACACAATTGGTAATATATAAAAAATGCAGCTTCTGCCCTTGCTCTGAGAAAAGTAGGTTCCCAATTTTTTTATATCCTTTTCTAAAATTTATATTTATTTATTTATTTATTTTGAGAGAGACAGACAGACAGAGAGAGAGAGAGCACAAGCAGGGCAGAGACAGAGAGAAAGACTAACAGAATCCCAAGCACACTCCAAACCATCAGTGCAGAGCCTGATGTGGGGTTTGAACTCAAAAACTGTGAGATCATGACAAGCTGAACCTAGATCAAGAGTCACACGCTCAACTGACTGTGTCACCCAGGCACCCCTTTTCATCTCTTTTACACAGTTGAAGACTAAGCTCCAGTATCATTCTGAAAGATTGTTTCATGATTTTTATTTAGTCACTACTTTGAATTCAACTTTGAACTATAAAATTTTCACTTGTAATGTTTATTTACTGACTGTGAAGTGTTCTTTAAAAAAACTACAAATACAAGCTGATTTTGCTGGAAAATTTCTATTAAAGCAATCTTAACCTTTCAAAATTAAGCTCCTATGATTATATATATTATATAATATACATATACATATATATGTATGTATGTGTATTAATAATTATAGCTCATTCTTCTTCTAAGTATTCCTTTAAATGAGGCTTTTGTTTCAATACAGTTTCCTAAATGCTTTTTTCCTAATAGTAACACTAAGCAGTGTGTTCAGTATTTTTCACTTGACAACCAAAATGCTGATGTTATAGCCACCTCTACTAACCTGACTTGTAATCTTGCAAGATCCTCATTTGATTTATAGAAGATACTTCAACTTCCACTAAATCTTACGTTTAATGATCTTGAGTCCTACCTTTTTTGTAAGAACATATAAATTCTTAAATAAAGCTAAATAGAAATGTCTGAAGAGGCAGAGACATTATTTCATCAGAGTTACAGGAAGAGAATGTTTTTTTCTTTGATTGAATGCATTCCCTTTCGGAGCAATGATTAATCTACTATTTTGAGTTCTTTAGCCAGAATGTTAATGCTTAGCATACTTTTATTCATCATAAAGTCTTGAGTTTTTATTTATGTTTAAAACAGATAAAATAAGAAAGTATACACATTTTTCAAAGTTACCTTTGATGAAAGATTCCTAAATCTTTTCTTTCCTTCTCCTCCTCCTTTTCCTTCTCCTTCTTCTGTTTCCCCAACAGCCAGTTTTTTACATCAGGCTCCATAACCCAGAATACCATTGCTGTATTTACTGGAAAGCTTATATTTAATTATATGCCAGGTACAGGATTCTAAATCAATTAAAACATAAAACAAAACTCTTACATTTGGTGATATATTCTACAGGACTAACAATCATGAACAAATTTTTCATGGAAAGGAAATTTCTTTCAGTTAAAAAGTCTTTCCTTTAAAGTTAGCTTTTAAAGATAGAACATGTCTGCGAAAATAATAAGCTTATATTACAACATGTCCATTTTAGTACATTTTAATGTAGGTAACAGTCAGCAAATAGGTATTTATCCAGTGTATGTGAGTTAGATAGGAGTTTTGAGACCCTGTCTCATCCTCCCCAACTACTTGTTCCCTGAACCTGACAGATTTTCTTGAATTCCACAGCAGACCACATTAGGACTAACACTATAGTGAGTTAAATAACTATTAAAGACAAATATATATTCTTATAAAAAACTAAGTTCCATTTTATTTTAGTTTAGTGTTTAGTTTAGTTCAGTGTAGTTTAAATTATTATTTATTTTTGGAGAGTGCAAAATGGGGGGGGCAAGAGAGGGGGACAGAGGGTCTGAAGCAGGCTCTGTGCTGACAGGCTGACGCAGTGAGCTCAATGCGGGGCTCGAACTCACAAACCATGAGATTATGACTTAATCCCAAATTGGATGCTCAACCGACTGAGCCACACAGGTGCTCCGAATGCCATTTTAATTATATTTTTAAAGCAAATCTTAAAGAAGCACTGCCCAGCTGCTAGTATGCCTAACCTCCTTTGATCTGATTTTTCCAAAACACATATTTCCTAAAAATTATAGAATTTATTTATTTATAAGAGTTTCATTTACTGTTTGTTTACCTCCCCATAATGTAAGATTCACGAAAGAACTTTGTAAATGAATGAATGAATGAATGAATGAGCTGGTTTTTTGCTTAATCCGTGGATCACCTTGTAATTTCTAACACAATTTCTTTTACAATTTCATGTCACTTTCAATGACTGAAGCAAAGTAACCTGATAACATGTGATGGAAATTTAGAATGAACAGAAATACTTTAAATTAAGTTAACCAAGGAAAGATTTATAAGGAAAGAAATATATTGAGATGAATTGTTAAAACAATTTTAAGTTATGATGGAATATTTATTAAGAAATTAAGATACATATAATAATTTTAGTTATAAATTAAAATACAAGTACTCATGTTTTAAGAATCTTTTAGAGGGGCACATGTGTGGCTCAGTTGGTTAAGCATCTGACTTTGGTTCAAGTCATGATCTCATGACTCATGAATTCAAGCCCCATGTAAGGCTCTGTGTTGACAGCTCAGAGCCTGGAGCCTGTTTCAGATTCTGTATCTCCCTCTCTCTCTGACCTTACCCTGCTCACACTGTCTCTCTCTTTCAGAAATAAATAAAACATTTAAAATAAAAGAATCTTTTAGAATAAATTTTCACAAATTCCTAGAAATTTTATGCAATGCTATTCATATGATCATCTGACAATGCACATAAAGTACCTACTCTATATTCTCTTCCCTCTACATAAAGTAGTTTTCCAAAAGTGTCATAGTAGTGTTAATATTAGAAATGAACATTGACTAAACATGAAATATTCCAAATAAAATGTTTTCTTTTAAAAATTTTTAATGCTTATTTATTTTTGAAAGAGAGAGAGAGAGACATAGAGATGAGTGGGGGAGGAGCAGAGAAAGAGGGAGACACAGAATCTGAAGCAGGCTCCAGGTTCTGAGCTGTCAACACAGAGCCTTACACGGGCCTTGAATTCATGAATCATGAGATCATGACCTGAACTGAAGTCAGACGCATAACCAACTGAGCCACACATGTGCCCTCAAATAGAAAGTGTTGTATATTTATTTTATAAAAACTAAATTTCATAATTTTGAAATATAGAAGACCACATCTTTTCTAGGTGAGTTTCTATAATCTCCAATTCAACTCTTATCCCAACACATAATTTTATAGATACATTTTTTCTATTTAATTCTTTTTCTTACCTTGACTGAGTCGAAAGGTGGAACTAAAGCATAATATCTAAAGCTCATCAAGGAACCAAGTATTCTGCTCTACTCTGTGGCTGTACCTCCCCTCTTTAAGGAAGAGGAGATGGTACGTATTAGAAATTGAGAAGTTCGTCTCTTCCCAGTTAGGTCTCAGTAAATGGCAATGTGTGTGTGCAGTGTATTAGAGTTAAAGGCAGATCATCTAGTCCTCACTTTATGTTTGAGGAAAACATTATCTAAATGATTAAGTGATTTAATGAGAATTATAGCTAGTTAGTAAAACAATTAACATCAGAAACCATTTCTGCTGATTCATGGCTTGGGGATTCTTCATTATAAAATCTTAGATTCCAAAGATTCTCATAAATTTTTTTTAATGTTTTTTTTTTTTTTTTATTTCTAGGAGAGAGAGAGAGAGAGAGAGACAGCGTGAGCAGGGGAGGGTCAGAGAGAGAGGGAGTCACAGACTCCGAAACAGGCTCCAGGCTCTGAGCTGGCAGTCAGCACAGAGCCCGACGCGGGGCTCGAACCCACGAACCGCGAGATCATGACCCAAGCGAAAGTCGGACGCTTAACCGACTAAGCCACCCAGGCGCCCCTCTCATAAAATTTTAATAAAATGAAGTCCTTCTCTGCTGCCATATGAGTTCAGTGTACAGTGTTACTTTTTTTCTTTTCCTTACCTAAGCTAAATTTATGTGTTTCATCATCAGAATCTCTTATGACATTTGGAATTTATTATGGACTTAATAAAACCTGCAAATAGTATTGAACTTTCGAAGGGTAGTTTCCCTACAAATTACATAGGTTCTTCTACTACTACATTGATCAATAAGATTATTTGTAGATGAAAGAACCTCACTCCCTTATAAAAATATGTGAAGTAGTCATACATATATTAAAGAATATTATATTAGATTTCTCAAATGATGTGATTTTGCCATATATGTCGTAATTAACAATTTGAAATCACAGAGATGAATATGTGGTTTGTTACCAACAGAAAAATATTCATGAATGATGTTCACCCAAGATTTATTATTTTAGGTGGTACTAGAAGGGGTGATCATTCAAAATATTTAATGATCTTTAGAGCAAAGGCACTAACTAACCAGTCTGAACAGACACTCATCACATCACTGGTGCTGATAGGCTGAAGAGCTGAAGTTGTCTTGTAGAACTTTTAATCTAAAACAGCATGTGGGAAAAAAAAAGAAAAAAGAAGAGAAAAGAAATTAAATAGCATGGGAAACAGACTAACCCAGCAAGGTTTGAAGTGCACAGGTGACTTGACTTTGCTAAAGTGGACCTCAAGAGGTGTCTGTCTGTGAAAGGAAAGAGTAGGGGATAGAAAAGAAAATCTTTGGGAGGCATTAAACTGGAAGAATGGTTTTATTCACTGACATAATGGGTATGGAGGAAAGGATGTGAAAAGGTGCTGCATGGTGGTAGGTGGGCCCTCTCGTGCTCAGAGGAGGCCAGTGGGTCAAAAGGAGGACAGAAAAGGGGGAAAGAATATGAGATTGTATTCTGCGTATGACAATCCAAGGTCAGATCTAAGACAAGAAGATTCGGAAAACCAGAAATGTGGCTTTGATTTACCAGCTATATTTCAGATTCGAAATGATTCTTAGGGGCTCTGGGGTGGCTCAGTCAGTTGAGCATCAGACTCTTGGTCATGGCTTAGGTCATGATCTCATGGTTTATGAGATCAAGCCCCTCATGAGCTCTCTCTCCCTCTCTCTCTCTCTCTCAAAATAAATTAATTACTTAAAAAGGAAAACAAAAAACTCCAAAATGATTATTAATTATCCAAATAAACAAAATCTGTCAAAAGTCACAGGGTAGTAAGAGCTTTCATAGATTAC
This sequence comes from Crocuta crocuta, assembly GCF_008692635.1. Classification (NCBI taxonomy): domain Eukaryota; kingdom Metazoa; phylum Chordata; class Mammalia; order Carnivora; family Hyaenidae; genus Crocuta; species Crocuta crocuta. The sequence continues at coordinate 556,911 of NW_027530330.1, read as the reverse complement.
TACAATGCAATACAATATTGCTTGTAAATTAAATTAATTAAAATAATATTTGGCAAAGTAAGTTATTCAGTTTTAAGTGAACATAATAAAGTTTAATTTACAAGAGCAGAATTCTAAGATCTCTATATTTTATTTCTAAAAAATTATCTGAGGGGTGTCTGGGTGGCTCAGTTGGTGAAGCGTCCAACTTCTGCTCAGGTCATGATCTCGCAGTCTGTGAGTGTGAGCCCTGCGTCGGGCTCTGTGTTGATGGCTGAGAGCCTAGAGCCTGCTTCAGATTGTGTCTCCATCTCTCTCCCTCTGCCGCCTCCCACTCGCACTCTGTCTCTCTCTCTCAAAATAAAATATAATTAAAAATTTTGCTAGACACGTCAGACATGCTACTAAATGATATCAAATTGAACAAAATAAGATTTAATTACTAAATGAATATGTAAAGTCTGAATACTAAATTACTTGCATTAGATAATACCTTATATTTTATACCTGTAAACAGTTTCTATAAAGCAGATGATTCCTAGGTTTTCATCTTTCATTGTTTGAAATCTTTCTATAAAAACATTTTGTATTTGACAGCTCCACCCAGATGACATTACTAAGACCTACTGTAATCACATTAAAGATATAATCAAAAATATTTAAGCCCAGTTATATATTATTGTCACAACTTTCTGGTAAATAAAAGTATAGTCACACATTTAGCAAAATTTGATACAGTAAACATAGTCTACATATTTATATAAAACTCTCCTATATTAAAAATTCAAGTTTACTGCTAGAACAAATATTCACAGTATAATTTTTTCTGCTCCAATAGCCTTATTTGAATTGTGCATTGGCTCTTTTCTCATTTTTCCCTTTCTTCTCTGTCTCGAGAATGATGTTATTTTGAAATAAAGACACTGTGTTTAAAATAGAAGTTAATTTAAAAAGAAAACAAGAAATACACATTTAAATAAAACTTCTGTTATATCACACTCCTGAATGTATGTAAGTGTTAATAATTACCATTTCTTTTCCTGTTTTGCTTCTCCTCAACTAGGAATAACTAGGTGATTAGGAAGCAATTTCAGGTAAAGAAAACAATTAATTGCCTTCTGTAGTGCTTTTATACTTTAAAAACAAGAACCACTAATTATCTTGCTAAAGGGAAAATTGATTATGCCTTTATTTATAGAATATTGAGTCTCTCATCACTTACAGAATAATTGAGTTGCATATAGGCTTTGTAAAAGTTTTTTCTTTGTATATGTAATTATGATAAGCACCTTCTGATATCCATGACATGTTTTTCTTAAGCTTTTAATAAAACAATTCTTCCTTAAAACTGTTCAAATTATTTTTAATGGCGATTAAGACTTGTTTACATTTCTACTCGATTCCAAGGTTTTTTTGTTTTATGATGGCAGAAGATTTTTTTAAATCATGACAACGAATGAAGAAAGCAAATCTGTGTACATGATAATAAATGTATGGTGGCAAATGAATAAAAACTGAGTACATTTTTAAATGCTGTTCAATGGAAGAGTTTTTAGACCTTGTAAAGAATATTCCCTTGTATGTGGCTTGAGATTGCAGTGTGATTTCTATGCACTTCTGCCTTTCCAATGGTTTCCCCAGAGTTAAAGTAAGATGGGTTTCAATTTCTTTAACGTATGCAACCTAATTGCTTCATGGGTGAGGCCAGAGGAGTGGTGTGGGGACCAGAGTGATGTCAGCCTGGAATTCATATTAATCAAAATAAATGGCTAATGTAACAGTTAAATAAATAGTCCCAAGCAGGTTCCAGGCTGGCAGCACAAAGCCAGGCATGGGGCTCAAACCCATGAACCATGAGACCATGACCTGTGTCCAAATCAAGAGTCTGACGCTCAACCAGCTGAGCCATCCAGGACCCCAGGAATGCTTTCATTTGAACTGAAACCAAATATAAAAATCTAGATTTACCAGAAAGCTCGTTTGGAAGGTAATATTTTATTTTTTTGTTACATATGGTTTTATCACTGTAGTTTTGTGATATCTCTCCCCTTCTATTATATCAAAGTGAACTGGTATTAAAAAAAACTAAGTAAATACTCAAAATCTGATCTCTACTAATGTAATTAGAATTGTTTTATTTTTCATACATAAATATTATTAGTCAAACTTTGTAAGTGCATTGATATAATAAAACTGAAAATATTCACAGTAATGTTGAAAGAAAGGTTTTGCTAAAATAAAGCTTATTTGGTTTATGTGTATTAAAATTTAAAATTCATTGTAATGAAATAAAACAACCAACAACAACAACAAAATAATGTTTTAATTTGCAGAGGAAAACTGTGAACCTTTTGGATAAGTGTTTTCAATGATGTGCATATGTGTTCATGATATTTTATTTCCTTCTATTTGCTCTTAGTGTGGTGAGCAGAATTCTAAGATTGCCTCAAAGATTACCCCCTGTAGTGTACACTGCCTGTATAATCCTTAGAACTTGTGAATATAATGGGCCAGTAACACCAAGTGTTTAGGTTATGTTATATGTCACAGTGACTTTAAAGAAGAGAAATTATACTGGGTGAACCTGACATATCATGTGACCATTTAAAAGGAATTTTTCCTGAAGAAAATTCTCCAAACACAACAGAGATTCTACATTTAGCAGATACTCTGTTGCTAGCTTTGAAGATGGAGAGGCCTCCTGAAGGCAGTTTCTAGGAGCAGGTAACAGCCTCTTTCCCTCCATCCCAGGTGCCAGGCAACATGTGAATGGATATTCAATAATATAACTACAAGGAACTGAATTTAGCCAACAAGATGAATGAGCTTGAAAGAGAATCATCATCCAAAAAGAAATGAAGCCCAGCCTACAACTTTTGATTTTAGAGTTATTTTGACTGCCTCTATGGTTTAGCATATTGTCCATTTGTATAATTGTGTCATGCACACTCTTAAAGGATTCATATTTTTCATTTGTTTGTTACAGAGTTCTAAAGAGTAATTCCATTCTTAAATTTTTTTAACTTTATTTATTTATTTTGAGAGAGAAAGAGAGAGAGAGAGAGAGAGAGAGAGAGAGAGAGAGAAAGCACATGCACAGGCTGGGGAGAGGAAGAGAGAAGGAGAGACAGACTTCCAAGCAGGCTCTGCACCATCAGCACAGGGCCAGATGTGAAACTCACTCACTCACATACTAACTCACTCACATACTGTGTGATCATGACCTGAGCTGAGATCAATAGTCAGACTCTTAACCAACTGTACCACCCAGGTGCCCAATTCTATGTTTGTATATGCTAAGTATCAAGTATCTTTAGGGCTTCAGGTCAGTGAGTCCAAAAAGCAATGGATATAAGTATGTATAGCTTAAGAAGGCATTATCCTCTAGACAGTAACTTACTCAAGAGAATAACATGCTTGAGGATAAAATTGGATGCTCTTTGTAAGAATTACATAACATCATATTGAAGAAATAGTTATCCAAAGTCAAGTCCATAAGGAGAGTTATCAAAAGCTAATGTGCTTTTTTATTTACACAAATTTTTATAAATTTTTCCCCAGGAAAATTTTATAGCAGTTTATATGTAAGATACTTTTTAGTTAATAATTCTGAAATGCTTATAAGTACTCCTTTTTTATTATAAACTCCTTTTTCATTTTATTTTAAAACATTATTGTTTGGGGGCGCCTGGGTGGCTTAGTCGGTTAAGCGTCCGACTTTCGCTTAGGTCATGATCTCACGGTTCGTGGGTTCGAGCCCCGCGTCGGGCTCTGTGCTGACTGCCAGCTCAGAGCCTGGAGCCTGTTTCAGTCTGTGACTCCCTCTCTCTCTGACCCTCCCCTGCTCACGCTGTCTCTCTCTCTCTCTCTCTCCTAGAAATAAATAAAACATTAAAAAAATAAATAAAATAAATAAAACATTATTGTTTGATACATAGTCAATTTTTTATCCATACTCCTGGATTTTCTGGTTAGTTGTATTATATATGGTGTTAAATTCCAGTAAGTATTCTTTTGTGTATGTAGTACCATTTTTGAAAAATACTCTTTCATGGTTAAAATTTTTTATGTAATAAGATAGATTTATTACAAATACTTTGTGTGGTTAGATATGGAATGAAGACTCCAGCATTTTTAGTTTTCTCTAAGCACAATTCTGTTGTTTGGAACCAAATCTTCTTTACTTGGAGTTAATTTTTAAATTTAATCACATGTTTATCTAGCTTGTTAAAAAAGATAATCATGTTGCAAAAAATCCTGGTAGATGTCAGCTATCCCTGTTTTCTAGGATCTGCTTTTTCAAATATTTATTCAAATTGAAATAAAATTAAATCAATTTTTATATACAGTCTTAAACAGTCCCACTCAGAGTTAGTCAAAAGTAAAGAACTACTATTTTGATCTTGTGCCTAGAGGCTAATGTTTTACATCAGAATGGACATCTTATATCTTAATGTTTCACAGAGAATACATGTCACCATTTTTAGATGACTTAAATATGATTGTGGCTTTTTAAAAGAAAGGGTACAAAAAGTAAGAGCAAGAACTATGAAAACTCTTACATATCCACTTATAAGCTACATTAAATGAATCTTTGCAATGAATCCTTTGCTATTAGGCTAAAATTATAGGATCACGGACACTTTTAGAATTGTACTTTATGAAAATATATTTACTTATATTTTAATCAAGTATTTAAATAATTAGAGCAGAATATATTTGATGAATAAGTGAATGCACAATTTTATATGCATTAACCACTTTATATTGGAGCACTTTTAGATGACACTGTAAGTGCCTCTGTGAAAATAAAAGGAACAGATTTGTATAGTTAGTCATTTTAAACTGTTATTATATTTTAGTGTTGGCCTGTCATGAGGCTTTTAAAAGAGCTCTAATTAATGTTTTCTCTTATTCTTTTCAATTTCTATTGTAACTTAAATAGTTATGTGCTACAGTTTCCTCTGAGCTTCTTTATAGAAAAATAGCTTGGTAGGCACTTGTTCAAGTAAGCAATCATTTTAAACACTGGCTTTTCAACAGTTTTTTTTTGGGGGGGGTAAATTACTTTTTAAAACTTTGGGAACATAGAATACCAATAGCATGGATAAGGTTACAAGACCCAGTATATTGGAAAAGCTGTCAGAATCTTTGCAAAGTTCTAAACTACAAAAATAATTTATTGGCTGACATGACTTTAAAAGCAGAATGTGTCTTTTTTTAATCGGTGAAAAACAAAAGTAATACAAAATTTACTTACCAGAAACTATAACTTTCTCAGCATAGATAAAAGCCTATAAATTTTGTTGCTTATGAATACCTACAAATGAATTCTAGACCCTAAAATCCTATACCTAATTGGAAAAGAAGAGTAAGCAAATAAGTATTTAGTCAAATCCTAATTATGTTTTTCTCTTTATAATTAAACCACTTAGGTTGCTTCAGCTGACATTTTAATTAAGTGATAAATATCATTTAGAAATAATTTTTATATCCATCCATATTTACTGAAACATCTGGTATCATATTTTCTGGTCATACTAAAATTCAGTAACACTGTTGGAATTCAACTCCAGAAAATATTGTGCCATTTATAACTAACTTTAAAATAAAATGTCATAAATAGATCCCATGCTGAACTATGCACTTAATCCCACAGCATAATATTTTCTAAAAAAAAAAAGTGCCCTAATTATATATATTTACTTTACAGTATAAGTGGGATATTAAGTAATGTTTATAAAGTATAGTAATTTAAACATTTTAGGATGTCAGTAAATAAAGCTTAATTCTCTCCACCACAGGAGGCATGGCTTTCCATGAAATACTGAAGAAAGTTACATTCCTTGCCTATGAATAGGTTAAAGGATAGAAATCATGATGACTTCAATTAATGCTTCACATAGCTCATTAGCTTATTTGGTGAGAAAGAAGGAAGGATGAATTTGTATTATAAAATGTATATAGATGAACATTTAAAAAGTAATTGAAATCTTCACTTCCAATTTCTGGTCACGCAAGGATCTTAGAAGTCATTGCTCCCCCTGAACAACAAATTAAAAGTTGATCAAACTGAAAAATCAACAACTATACTTGGATCCATCAAAGGAATGAAGTCACAGGGCTAGCTTCTGCCTCTAAAATTGTAGAGAAAGACAGACAGACACAGAGAAACAGACACTTAATTACGGAGAACAAACTGATGGTTGCTGGAGGAGAGGTGGGTAAGGGATGGATGATATAAGTGATGCGGATTAAGGAGGGCACTTGTGCTGAGCACAGGGTGATGTATGGAAGTGCTGAATCACTATATTATACACCTGAAACTAATATTACACTGTATATTAACTAACTGGAATTTAAATAAAAACTTAAAAAAAAAAAACCCATAATTTCATGGAAACCCAGGAACAGAAACCTCCTCAGGAACCAGTGCTGTGGTAGGAAAACCTGAAATGAAACTGATAAATTGCTGATGGCTCAGTGTGGACCAGGCTGAGAGCTTGGGGGAAAAAAAAAACAAAAAACTCTGGAGGAAACCATATTGAGGCCCTAACACTCTTGGTTTTTTTGTTTTGTTTTGTTTTGTTTTACTTCTAAGAGCTTGACCAAAACATCACAGTGAATATCAGACAAAAACCTCCTCAGGCTTTTGGGAGTGGGAGAAGAAAATTAACCATTTTGAAATACTCTAGAGCATTCTCTTCTTAGCAAAAGATGTTCCAAGAGAAACGATTTTACTAGAGTCTAAACTATTAGGTAATTTTTTAGAGCCTAAATGACAGATGTTTTTCACCATTAAGTATGATATTAGCTATGTGTTTTGTGTTTGTGTGTGTGTGTATTGTCTGTTCTCTATTTTGTTAAGGAAATTCCGTTCTATTCTAAATTTGCTGAGTTTTTTAATGTTTTATTTACTAATTTACTTATTTAGAGAAAGCACACAGAAGCAGTGGAAGAGGCAGAGAGAGGGAGAGAGAAAATCCCAAGCAGGCTCTGCAATAGCAGAGTAAGGTTCAGGCCCATGAACCATGAGAACTTGAGCCAAAACCAAGAGTCAGATGCTTAAGTAACTGAGCCATCCAAGTGCATCTTTGCTGAGTTTTTTTTAAATCATGAATGGGCAGTAGATTTTGTCAAATGCTTTTTATACTTAATTGATATGGTGATGTGATTTTTGCTTTAACCCTGTTGACGGGATTGATTACATTATCTTGAGTGTTGGACTGACCTTGCATACCTGGGATAAATCCCACCTGGTGTTGGTATATAATTCACAGAGCCTGTGCCCCTAAAGTATGAGCCTCATGAGTACTTCACAGGTTTTTCTCCTCCACTTACATGAGACAGATCCTGTTCCTCATATAATGTACTGTACACTTGGCCTCTCGTTCACCTGTTGCCCTCTGTTCCTATTGGATGTGGCAGTCCATTATGTTTGCACTGAGGCACTTGAGTCTTCAGAATGAGAAATCTACATAATGGAATCATCACAGGGAGTACATGCTAAGGACTGGTGAGAGGGTTTTGAGTTGTGTTTATATTGATCACTGAAATACTATAAGAGGTAACAGAAGTCTTAAAGAGTCTTCATCAAAGGTCTTTGGGATTTAACTTTATAAACTATACATAGACTGTAAGTAGTCTCAGATATTTTTATTTTTTCCATGGATTACTTGTTTTTCAATTGAGAATATAAAATAATGTGAAAGTTTTGGGACACCTAGTTGGTTTAGTCGACTAAGTGTCTGTTGATTTTGGCTCAGGTCATGATCTCATGGTTCATGGAATCAAGCCCCACATCAGGCTCCATGTGGAAAGCATAGAGCCTGCTTGGGATTCTCCTCCAACCTCTATCTCTGTCCCTCCCCTTCTCACTCACAGTCTCTAAAAAATACACAAACTTTAATGGTGTGAAAGTTTTCTTAAGATTACATGTTAAGTTTGTAACTGTTTTGTAAGTTTTGTAACTGTTTGTACAACAGTTCAAAAGGAGTATATCTTCCTCCCTTCACTGTACTCCTTCTCCCCTTTTCCTTCTCAACTCTCTGGGAAAAAAACAGTAGCAAAGTGTAGTTGGGCCATGAGTTAGTGGAGTCCTAATTGTCACCAAAAATTGCTTATGTTATTTCTCACACATCACTTGAGTAAAGCCTTTGTGTATTGAATTTAATATTTATTGTTTTTGTTCCTTGAGAATAAATATAGACAAAATTTTGTTTAAAAAAATTCCCAGCATTACTGTGGGAAAAATATGGAGAGAAGAAAGGGTCAATATAGGAAAACACCTGAAGGACAACATATACTCGCCATCAGTAATCTGTTAAATAGGCAGTAAGTGCCCATGCTGGCTGGCTGGTGGTCAAACATTACGCATTGTATGATATATTGGATCTACTTGGACATCAAACATTTTCAGTTAGGTTTATTAAATGTATGATATCTGTTGCTTAGACAGATTTTCTTTGAAAATAAAAACAGTGTGAAGGGAGATCTGAAGCATACACATAAAAGTTTGGGGATTTTCAGAGAATGTTGGATCCAAGAATTGGGACACTTTGTTACTTTATGGATAGGAAGTCCCCAATAGGCCAGGGTCATGTAAATCCATTGCAATATAAAATTAATATCCTACTTAGTTTCTTTCTCATCTCAAAAATTTGAAGATGTGAAAATGAGCCTTATATAATGGGTCATTTCTAAAATAAAAAAAAAACCCTGAAAGTCAGAGCATTGACAAAGAGAACATTATGGGTTCTCCAGAGAAACTGAACAAATAAAAGGCATCTTATAGGACCTAGCCTCTATGATTATGGATGCCAAGAATTCCCATTACCTTCTGTCTGCTAGCTGAAGAACCAGGAAAGGCAATGCTATAATTTGGTCTGAATCCAAAGTATTAAGAAGCAGAGGAAGCAATGTGGGAAGTCCTAGTCCAAATCCAAAGATCTAGCAACCAGGAACACCATATCCAATATTTCAAGATGAATGTGCCAGCTTAGACAGAGGAAAAAAATCATTCTTCCCTCATTTTTGGTTCGTTTTGGGTCCTCAATGAATTGGATAATGTCCACCCGTACTGGTGAAGGCAATCTTCTTTACTGTGTCTACTGATTCAAATGCTAGTCTCTTCCAGAAACATTCTCACAAACACATCCAGAAATAATATTTTACCAGCTATCTGGGCATCCCTTAGCACAGCATGACACATAAAAGTAACCATCACAGGCACCCCAGCAAAGGCTGCTGTAAGATATCTACCATAAATAGCCTGCCAGTTTACCCCTGTATACCATTGTCAGATTTGGGAAATAAAAACACAAGAATGTTCAGTCAATTTTGAATTTTAGGTAAAATGAAGTAATTTTCTAGTATAAGTATGTCTCATGCAATGTATGAGACATACCTTTACAAAAAAAATGTTTACTTATTTGGCTGAAATGCAAACTGTATTTTATCTGGCTATCCTACCTTCTCAGATATTTTTGTATGCATTGTTGTTAGCACATTTCATCTGTTCTCCCCCACGTCAGTCTACTGAAAAAAGCCACATTTCTGTTTCTCAGTAACAATTCATGATCTGGAAAGGAAATAGATCTTGGAGAGACATCACCGACAAAACCATTATTTAGTAAGACTTTTTATATCAAGCAGCTATTAAAGAGTGAAAAGAAATATTCCCTTCCTGCATTTAAACATGTATTTGAAAACACCCAAATTCTTCTAATTTTTTGAGATTCAACTCAGATTGCTGTAAAACAGTAAAGAAAAACTTTACTGTTTGTTTTTTAGTGGAAATAAATGACAAATGAAAAAAAATTTAAAATTCTTCTGTAAAATTCAATTGTCAAGTGTTTTTAATTTTTAACATTAGTGCCAACATTTGAAGAAAAAAGTGAACAGCCTTCATTAATCATCTGCTAGCAAAGCTATTTTGAAAAGTGTATGTTATCTACCAGCAAATATTTAATTGCTTGATTTAGTGATTCAATTTGACTTTGGGGCCATCACAATGATTATAGAATCGCATTAAAGTCATTTAAATTAAGTGTTAGTTGGCTTTCATAAGTGTTATAGGAGTGCTAATTATTCATCTCTTCCTTGGGGTCTAACCAGTTAAGAAGGTTTCTGCTGGGCATACAGGTATTAGGTTTATAAATTACCCATGTGCATTTGTCCCCAGTGGAATGTCTCTGCTAAACTGAATCAGAGGATGTTGTACAGGCCTAAGGTCAAATAAAGTTTTCATTTTCCTCTCTGTTGAACTGAAGACAGCTGCACCCACAGTTGACTTACCACCCTACAGCAGTTGAGAAGTTAGCCTCTCCATGGGCTCTGGATGGCAGTTGTGAATACTGTTAGAAAGGCTAGCAGCTTTTAAAACTCCCTATAAGGTGCCTGCAGAATTCCATTTTAAATGAATAATCAGAGGCCTTGTTGACACGTACTGTCTTTGATGCTCTTTTTAGGGGACTCAATAAATATAACTTCTCTGCAAAGTGGGACATCCATTCCAATCCTCTGCATATCAGGCTGTGTGATGCCCAAATCAATGGCCTGAGGACATAGCTGTTGAAGTGGGGCTGCACAGAAACAGCTAAATCCTTTTCAGAATATGTTTCAGTTACAAGAAGAATCCTAATTACACTGGTGCACAAAGCCAAATGGAAGCTTAAGGGGCTGGAATAGTTTAGGACAAAGGCTTCTTACCCAGTTCTTTGTTCTTTCCCTGTAACTGACCATGCTGATGGGACCATTATGTGGACAAATGGTTTTATTTCATATTTTCTATGCTTGGTTCACTGATTGTTACAATAAGGCTGAGATCAAAGGTTTATTTAAACCATCAGCTGAAATTTAATGCTGGGTGGTCATTTGAATATATAAATTTTGGAGAGCATTTTCAGTGAAGTCTCTTACACTTCCTTTTTTTTTTTCTTTTTCACTTCTTTTCTCACTACTACTGCAGCTTTCCTATCTTCTAGTTGTGGGATGAGAATAAATTCTTTTTGTTTTGTGTTCCTTATATTTTTTTGTTTCTTTAATATTTATTTTTTAGAGAGAGTGGGCATGGCAGAGAGATGGGGAGAGAGAAAGGGCCAGAGGGGCAGAAAATGAGAGGGAGAGAGAGAATACCAAGCCAGCTTTTCACCAACAGTTTAATACCTCATGTGGGGCTTGAACCCATGAACTGTGAGATCATGACCTGAGCCAAAATCAAGAGTCAGACAGATGCTTAACCGAATGAGCCACCCAGGTGCCCCAGTGTTCCTCATATTTTGAATTATTATCATATTCATCAACTTTAAGTCACATATATTTTCACATATTACCATATTTGAAGGTGAGCTGAGTCTCACAATCAAGAGGATTGATTGAATTTTTTTTCTCAGCTAAGTACATAGCAAGTTATCATAAATCTACATTTTAAAAAAATTTTGTGGTTTTTAAAAATTTTTATTTAAATTCTAGTTAGTCATCATACAATGCAATATTGGTTAGGAGTAGAATTCAGTGATTTATCACTTAAATATAACTCCCAGTGCTCATCCCAACAAGTGCCTCCTTGATGCCCATCACTCAATTAGCCCAACTACCCCCCCACCGCCAGCAACCCACAGTTTATATTCTGTTGTTAAGAGTCTCTTACCAGGGTCCCTGGGTGGCTCTGTTGGTTAAGTGTCAGACTTTGGCTCAGTTCATGATCTTGAAGTTACTGAGTTAAAGCCCTGCATCAGGCTCTGTGCTGATGGCGAGAGCCTACTTTGGACTCTGTATCTCCCTCTCCCTCTGCCCTTCCCCCACTCATGCTTGGTCTCTTTCTGTCCCTCTCTCTCAAAAATAAATAAAAAACATTTAAAAATTTTCAAAAAAAGAGAGCCTCTTATGGTTTTTTTTCCCCTTCTCTCTTCCCTTCCCATATGTTCATCTGTGATTTTAATAGCAAGTGTTATTTTTTTCTTGATGGTCATAAAATAATGTGGCATATTGCAACTGATAGCCTCTTAGACCTCAAGAAATATGGTAGTTTATATGAGGCAGCCTTCATTAGCTATTTTAATATGTTTCCTTTGCTGGTTTACGTACACCCTGATTCTTAAAAAGTCTTCTCTAATTTGCGAATCCCTCAATTCTAATACATAATCTCTGATACCATTTTGTATGTTTATATAGAGTTCTCTATTTCTACATGCTTATTATTGGATATTTGGAGATTAAAATCTTGAGTTGTTTAATTGTTCTTCTAATATTATCCAGTTAAAAAAAGTGATGTTTAGTCCATGTCCCTTTCTATCTATTAGCATATCTTGGAAAAAAAATCAGAGGATCCTATTGAGCTTCTCTACCTCTGAAATCCAGAGAAAGAGTCTGGAAATGTTCTGAGGTAGAATGTTTTTTGAGCAAAGACATGCTCAAGTGTTGTTGTTAGTCTTCTTGACACCTTTAATTATTTCTCTTATTCCAAAAGTAGGTGAATTAGTTGTTCTAAACTTTTAAAGATTGTCTAAATGTTGGCATACAGATATGAAACTATTGAGATAAATGCAGATGTTTTGTCAAAATTTCACTCTTTGAAAATCTTCCTAGAACATAGCAACCAAATAACAAGTTCTAACAAAAATTTTTATTATTGATGCAGAAATAAAACTAACACTTTTAAACAAATTTTCACAAATCTGTAGAAACCAAGATAATTTATTCTAAAATTCAAAGGAAAAAGATTCCATAATCTTCAATAAAGGGTGTTTATAATATGCATATTTACATGCTAGATGTATAGTTGAGAAATTTTTTATTGCTGTTTTTCATTAACTGAGTTTACTACTCTTGACTTTTACATTAAATTTGAACATCAGCTATAATATGGCTAAACAAAAAGTACACTTTGTATTGCTGTATTTGTTTTTAAGTAATATCTACACCCAACCTGAGGCTCAAACTCATGACTCTGAGATCAAGAGTTGAATGCTCTACTGACTGAGCCAACCAGGCAACCCTGTATTGCTGTATTTGACCAGAAGATAAACTAATGCAGTAGAGGAGAAGAGTGAAGGAAAGCAGAGATTTCAGGAAACTATCTCACTTTTATTTCCTAATGATGAACATTTGAAACAGTAGATGCTTTGAGTGCAATTGTGAAAATATCATAGAAATTAGATGACAGAAATAATAGATGAAATAAATTGTTCTTTCAAATTCATGAGCTTAAACCTTTTTATTTACTAAAACCTGAAAATAAATATAAATTTTATTGTTTTGTACAAATATTATCTTCAAGTTTACATCCTATAGTTTATATACGAATGGACTGAGAAAAATATATCTGTATGATTATAAGTAATATGGCATTAATATACCATTATTGACTACTTATGAACTTGGAAGATGACTATATAAGTTCTTACCATTGGTAACTAATGCAAAATCTAGGAAAAGATATATAAATCAATGTATGTAAAATATATTTTTTAATTAGAATATATTGTAATGTGTTTTCCCCAGTGTGAATATTGTCTTTAAAGTGGGAAAACATGGTTTTAACAGAATTGGAATAATTTAAATTACATCTAAAAAATAGTTAGCCATAAAGGGGGGCATGGGGAAAGCCCTGCATGCTGGCTATTAGCATCTCAGTATGTCACTCATTATGCTAACATGTACACCATTCAGAAACCTAAATAAAGGAGAAAATTGCTTTCTGTAAATTGGACATCATAAGCACACACTGAGCATATAATTAATACAAAGATGGAAGAATATATTCATTAGGCATTTCTGTATTATCATAATAAGGGTTATTCTTGATCATAGAGATATTAATGGAAAACTAAGTTTAATGTAACTTTTTATACAAAAATGAGATACTAGCATTTAGAATTAATGAGAACACCACAGTTTTGAAATTATTATATTTTTATAAATGTAAAGCAACTGAATTTGAAAGGATTTTTGTACCCTATCAAATGCCTACTGAACTCAAGGCAATACAGTAATAGAGTCTTTTTCATGAATGTAAGTCACCTTTCTTCATAAATATTTATGTTTCATTTCTTAAGGTTATTTTGTGGCCATGTTAATTTGGCCTCATTACTAGATGCTACCGTCAGTGTGTATCAACACTATATTCTCTGCTAACAGCATAGAAAAATCACATATCATTGTGTCCACCTATTTGTGGATGGACATGGTATGAATATACACTCATTCCTCTCCCAGTCATCCAAATTAAAGCCTGGTATTAATTTGTGGCAGACATTACTGCTCTTTATCTCTTCCTCTTGGCAAACAAAAGATATGTGTCTGCTCACATTTCACTGGTCAAAGTAAGTTATCTGGCCAGGCCTCGCTTCAAAAGAGCTCTTTGTTATTGCCATGCCATGCTTTAAAAAGTTAGTGTTTGGTTTCCCATGTCCCCTATTTTTAGCCCAACGTGTTTACATAAAATCTTAAATGTGTTATTATTCCTTCCCTTCCTCCAATACAGTGGAGTTTGATTGACATTGCATTAAATCAAGACTAATCTGGAAAAAAATCTGACAATTGTATAAAACTTACACTTCCAATCCTAGTATTTGCCATATTCTTCCATTTCTCTAGGTATATTACAATATATCTCACCAGTGACTTACACATTTCTGTGTAGAATTCTTACACATATTTTAGCTGATTTGTTTCTGTTGCTATAGAACTTTTTATTTATATATATTTTTAAAAATTTTTATAATGTTTATTTATTTTTGAGAGAGAGAATGTACCTATGTGAGTGGGGTAGGGGCAGAGATAGAGGGAGACAGGATCTGAAGCAGGCTCCACACAGTTGACACAGAGCCTGACACAGGGCTCGAACTCACAAACAGTGAGATCATGACCTGAGCCGAAGTCAGACACTCAACCAACTGAGCCACCCAGGAGCCACAGCTACTTAACTGTTTTTAAAATAGCATTTTCTAAATTTCTGTTGCTTATGTATAGAATAAGGTTGATTTTTGTTGATTGGGCTTTTGTTGAACAATCTTGTTAATTTACTTAGTAATTCTAACAGTATGACCGCAGGCTTTAGATTTACCTGACACGTAATTATGAGATCTTCAAATATTACTTTTAAATCTCTTTACAAAATTATTCCTTGTTTAATCTTGGCCTAGAAAGAACAGAACCCCATCCCTCCATCTTAAACAAGAGGTAGTATAAGCAGTGAGAAGAACGTTGGTCTAGAACTTATGATTTAGCTATAGCTCAGGGCAGCTGGATGTATATTAGGAAATACATTTAAGCTTTATACTTCTTACTTTCTTCAGCCCCAAAATGGTATCAGTTAAGGACATTTCTCGGTCTTTCTCAATTATAAGTTTCTGTTATTTCCACCTATGACTCATTCTCATAGGATTTCAAATTTTACTTCTATAAAATGTCTCAATAATAAAACAAAATAAATCTACCTTCAAAAGAGCTGTATTTTCTGAAGTCATCAGGAAAAAAAAGACTAAAAAGAGCATGTTAATTTAAATCATCCTGAGAGATTTATTTCTAGGCTTGTCAAACCTATCCACATAGGTCATGCAAAATATTTTCATATTGAAATGTTTCAATGGATAATATTTTTTTCTGTTATTGGTAACATTCATCTCTCTCATGAATATTTTTTTACACATGTATATATAATAATGTTTTGAATCCATGGAGACAGGCTTTGAAGTCAAGTGCCATTTCTTTGAAATATTGAAACCTAAATGGACAGCACTTACTGAAAATAAGACTGACATCACCACCCTGTTCCACACACCATATGTCACAGAATAGCCTCCACTCTCTGCCAAGATGTAATTCAAATCAGTGACCTAGAAATAAAAGACTACATATCCCATTACCAATCAATCCCCTGAGCCATTCAGTCTCCACTCAGTAATATTTTAATAAATCATTTCCGTTTATATTGATGAGCTGTTAATGCAAATTGTAAGTAAAAGGACAGTTGACTTTTATTAGCAAAGACATGAATATATAATATGTTACACCAAAAATGTCACACTTTCTGCTTGATATGATATGATATTACTCATTCGCTAGAAGAAAAGATGGAATGCTAATAATTTTACAGAACTTCATAATTTCATATTTTTATTTTTCATTTAATATTTTATATTATTCCTAAACATCTGGCTATGGCAGATAAAATTTATAGAATTCAGGTTTCATTTTACCTTACATTATTTCACTTGTATTAATTACAGAGAGGTAGTCCTTGAGAGAGTGTAACAACACCTCCTCACTGTTTTAAATGACAGTTGATTGAACTTTGTTTGGTTTAAGTTCACAGCTCTGGTTGTTTAATTCTATACACATGTATTGATTCTTTCTGCCCCTGTCCCTTCACTGCTTTTCTTATACTGATGATGTCATTTATATTATTAGAACAATAGTGACACCAACGAGTGCTTTAGAAGTTTTGAGATTATAAACTGCTGTCACATTAATTACTCTTTAGGTCTCTATACCCTATAGTTCATATATATAATGACTAAATCACTCACCACTTTATGTGCTGTAGAAAATTACTGGGAATACAAAAATAAAGGGAAAAAAGCCCAATGCCCAATAAGTAAGGTAGCCAGGGTTATTTCTTTTCAAAAGTTTATTATTATTCTAATTTAATTAATTATATAAAGAATCAAAGACTAATCATCCTCCTTAAAAATGAAGAAAAGAAAATACAAGTTCCAGAAATCTGCTCTACTGGAATCAAACTTTGTGACAATTGACGGAGAAGGATAAAGACACTATAGGAAGGATTCTTAAATTGGGTCACGTGTAGTTTCTTTTTTTTTCATTATTTTAAAAGTTTATCCATTTATTTTGAGAGAGAGCATGAGTAGGGAAGAAGCAGAGAGAGAGAGGAAGAGAGAGAATCCCAAGGAGGCTCTGTGCTGTCAGTGCAGAGCCCACCACAAGGCTTGATCCGACAAACTGTGAGATCATTATTTGAGCTAAAATCAAGATTTGTACACTTGACCAAGTGAACCACCTGGGCACCCTGGGTTGCATGTCATTTACAGTCAGGTGCAATATTATGGGGTTTTGATCAAAACATTCCCTTGATGAAAAAAGTCTTGTAAATGTTCCATATTACATTTTCCTATAAGACTTTCACAATATGCATTAAAACATGTCTAAAACATGGCAATAAATAATTTGATTCTATTATTATTTCTAAACTTCTTCAAACACAAAATCATGTTCTTTATGGAAAACTAACAGTAAGATAATGTGGGTACTGATCTGCTAGAGAGTAATAGAAGCATCAAGCTAGACATTATGGAAATAATTTCTAGAACTCTTCTCACCAATGAGATTTAGAGATATGATTTATTTCAAGACTATGTTAAAAATAGAACATTAGCATCTATAAAACTATTTTATTCCATTGCACTCATTGAAATTGCTACTAATCAGGCCATGGTTCAAACTTACTGGTTGGAATTTTGCATGTTAACAAGTTCCCCATGTGATTTGTAACTATAAATTTGAAGCACTAAATCAGTGGTACTCAAAAACAATCCCTATCTCATCACATCAAGTTTACCTGGAAAGAAACTTAGACATGAAGATTTGTTGTCCCTATTGCAGATATTCTGTTACAGAACTAGAGTTGGGACCTAGTGATCTATGCTTTAAGAAGTCCTTCTACATGATTATGATGCAAGCTAAGGTTTAAGAATTACTGTTCAAGAATAGCTTTACATTAAGTCATTTGGAGGTTTCTTTGTCTTTGTTTGCTAGGGTTTTTTTTGTTTGTTTTAAATAGTACTGTCCAGGTCTTATGTTTAAACCAAGTAAATAAGAACATGGCTAAAATCATGGAAAACATGCTGGTCACAAGTATGCTTTACAACATTCCAAAGTGAGAGTCATTTGCTGCAAAGACAGACAGCTACTGATCTTCATGATAACTTCATCTGCTGTGAAGATGGAAATGCCTTGTAAAAATAAAGGTCTGCCCTGAGGACCAGAGCAATGAGGTGATGGCAGATACATACATCATGTTAGCAGAGCAACTCACAGTGTCCCCAATAAATAAATGGAATTAGCTATACTCCTTTGCCATAGCACAGGGGCCTCTTGGGGTTAATTCCCTCAGTGTATTAGGAAAACCAGGAGGGGGGCATCTCACATCACAGCGCTCCGAGCACCTTCCAGTCAGGCAGCACATTCTTCCTCTCCCCCATCCCACTCCCTTTGCTTTTCTTAAGTCTCACAGCCAGCAGGGGTGTACTTTTCCCATTACAAAAATCTACAAATGAAGAGCCGTTTACTAACTTGTCTGAAACTCAACCTTTCCATGGCCTCCTGTGTCTCCAAGTCCTCTATGAAAACAGTGGTTCATATATTCTGTGAATTCATACACAAAACTCAAGACTATTTTAGTTCCAAAAAATACAGACATATGTAAAATAGAGGAAAATACCTTCAAAAACTTCCTTGACAATAAGAAAGTTACCAGTTTTGTTTACGTGGTGGGGGGAAGGGAAGCTGACATTAAAGGTATATAGTGTGGCAACACAAAACTCTTAGAAATACATCTGAGAAACCTTTGCTATCCAATATTGTTTTGTGACCGCCGACACCATAAATTTGACTTGGCCTTATCTCTTTTCAGACAAGCCAAACAACTCTGGTTCCTCTCCTCTCCCTTCCCTCCCTTATCTTCCCTTTACCCCAACTGTCTCAAGATACCTAGCTTTTTCTCCATGTTTGCATTGAGAATAAAGCACTTCTTCCTGAAAGTGAGTAATCAAATACACCATGGTGATCAGAAGATAGAAGTATCTTCACTCTAGTATGAACTATCCTCCTTAGAAAGTTATTATTTTTATACCAGGTGATATAGATTTGTATCAAACACTTCCAATATACACTTGTGCAACCATTCTGACCTGCTGGCTGTTTTCCATTTTTAACTTCTAAAATATTAAAATTAATAATTGTAAAATATTCCAGTTTAGTTTCATGGGATCTTAGTACTTTCATCTTCTGCCTCGTTATCATCTAGTTGTTTGTAAGAGGCTTGTGCAAGTGAATGGACTTCACACTTTAGATTTTGGTTCAGTCTCAAAGACAATCACTCCTTTGACAATGCTTTCACTACACTAATTGAACCTTCTTTTCAGAGGCAGCATGCAGATGCCTACTGATAAAAAAAAAAAAAAAAAAGATGCACTCAGATTCTATCAAGGATTGCCTACTACATACTGTTTCAGGGTGATGATAAGACAAATATTCAGTGCTGCTGCTTCTGGCCAATCCATGCTGTGGCCACAAGAATACAAAGAAGAAAAAAAAGAATACAAAGAAGAGAAGAGCCATCTGTCTGTTAGTCTGGGAGTCAGTGGGAAAACAATGAGTATTATAGAGAAGGTATATTTTTTAAAAAATCCAGAAAATAAGCTGAGCAGACCAGCTGTAAAGCACAAATGATCTGAATGCTCTTGTTATAGCAGAGTTGTCATAATTTGGTATAAATCTATATTTAACACATTTTACTTGTTAAGTCAATACATTCAAGAAAGAAAAATGAATTTGGATTGGGTATGATACACACATAATTCACCACTGCATCCAAAAATATTATGATTGGTATTGCACCAATTGAAATAGAGACTGTGTTTGACAAAAGTTTAAAAGGTTATATGTGGGGCGCCTGGGAGGCTCAGTCGGTTAAGTGGCAGACTTAAGAGATCATAACCTGAGTCATGATCTCAGGGCTATGAGTTTGAGCCTTGTGTCTGGGTTTTCCGCTGACAGCTCAGAGCCTGGAGCTTGCTTCCAATTATGTGTCTCCCTCTCTCTCTGCCCCTCCCCTGCTTGCTCTCTGTCTCATAATAAACATTTAAAAAGTTAAAAATAAATAAATAAAAGATTATATGTGTGTTTATGGGTTTTTTAAAATAAACAGCAAATTATGTCTTTGTTCTAATTAAACTGATAATGAATGGGAAAAAAAATCCTTCATCATGGTACTCCTGCCTGGGATGATAAACAGTAAGGTAACCCATTTCAGATAATGAAATATAGTTATGAGTGTTGGTTTTATTATGTTTTACTTTTATATTTCTACTTTTAGTACTGACTGCTAGAGTTGGAGCTTATTTGTATTCAACTTCTTCTCCCTATGGGTTAAAATCCAAATATTTGAACATGTTGGATGTCAGATTTAGACATTAACCTGAACCTCACTGGCGATTTGTCTGGTATTAATTACCACCATTTTGACTAAAATAAATTAGCAGCTATTCATAATCTTGACCTTTGACTGGCCACACTCTTCAATTATGAAGCACAGCTCCCATCAAATCCTGCGTGCTCAGCCCAGATCTTTACCTTGGGTCATTTTGGCAGAACCTATCTCCAAATTAAGGAAGTCATCTATTTGAGAGTCAGCATCATATAGACATAGTAACATGAGTGAAGATGACAGGTAAGAAGGGGTATGTGCTAACACAGTGATGTGCAAATAACAGATTATGAATAATGTCCAAAGAAGGAATGAAAGATTGAATGAGTAACATAAACTGGATATTGAGAACATATTATCCTAAATAATAAGAATGCCAATGTGTGTCAAAACATACGATGTAAAACAAGAGCAAATGTCTTCCACGTAGACACATCTGATTTTGATCTACATAAAATCACTCTATAGCACTTTATGTGGTTTTCTAAAATAACATTTTTTTATCTCTTCTTATGGTTATTTACTTGGATTACTTTTCACTTTCTTGGTTAACAAAAGCATAAAATATAGGCTTTCTGGAGATCTTTGGATGTTCACTTCTTTTTTACTCTGCCTTTTTAACCAGGCTCTTAATATACACTATAAAATATTCATATTTCAAGTATTTCTAATGGAATTATCATAAGTAGAGTAGTTTCTCTCTTGAGGATTATAACAGTATTTGATTTAATTAAAGTGATCAAATTAAAGGAAATGGCAGTGTAACCCCTGGAGTAATGTATATTCCAGTTATGGAAACTGCCACTGGAGTGTGATACTGCTTGCATACTACATTTGAAATATTTTCAGATCTCACTTTGTAATAGAATATTCAATTATGCCAAATAAAATAAATGCTGATAGTTTGAGGTGTTTTAGTTAAATTAAAGATGCATTTCCTTCATACTAAACAATTTATAATCATTTTTATTGCTCTGAGTTATGACTGAATTATACAGATAGATACATGCATAGGTGCATTCAAAAAGTTGAGAAAAATTTTCAAAATGTTGATGATATATTTAGTTCAATCCAAATACACTGTGAAAGCTCATCTCTGCTGAAGAGCTAAGAAATCATTAAATGTGATGGGGCAGAATGCATAGATCTTGCTGTTTAAAGTATTAACATGTTAACATGTATTAACATTAACAATGTATCTTGCTGTTTAATGTATAACATGTATTAACATTAACAATGCATAAAATAACTGATATACTACAAAAACATGTCAGGACTTTGAAGCTCTCACTTTATTCTCTTCCCCAATTTTTAGAATTCTTAATAGAATCTTATGCAGATCTCATTATCATGCTTAATATATATTCTCATTCTTTCTTTGAATAGACTTGGTTATTTGACAAAAGTTACATGACCTGTCCATCTATAAAATAATTCTACTTTCTGTAGTAGGTAATAAATAACCTGCAGGATTTATTTTTTATATTACACTTGATATCCATATTATGCAGTATTCTACTGATATTGTCTACATTTTGACATATAATAAATACCCATATTGGTGAAGAAAAAGATATAAAGTTTTTAGATTACTTACAAATTTTTAGATTATTTATAATATTTATATTCATTGTCTACTATGTTCTTATAGATGCCTATGATATAACCAAAGTAGAAATTTATTCTCTTCATTTGAGAAAGAAGATTATATGTCAGTTTAGGAAATGTTAAGTGTCAAGCTAGAGATGGGAAACCATCTACATACTACAAAGATGTCCTACAATGCTCTTTCCCATAATCTCATTAATTCACTGTAATTGAGGGTCTGTCTAGTTTCTCATTAAATCAGAGGTCAGTCTTACTCTGTTTGCATGGCTGAAGCACTTAACCATATCTATTATGCAGGTCCCAGAATTCTTTTTAGACCCTGAGGTGACGACTGTGTAAGGTACTATATCTAATAGCAGAAGTAAGAAAGGTTTCTGAGGCAGGTAGGACCTGTCAGTTCAGTACCTTCTAAATTGGATCAATGTTTGAAGTGATGGGCCACATGTTAGACTAGATAGAAAATAAATTGATATAAGAAGTGGTAAATATATCAAAAGTTCAGGGAGCAATAGAAGGCTTGGAAATTCCTGTAAGATTATAAAGCAGCTAGAGTAAGAATAGCAGAAAAAGAAAACCAAAATGATATGATTGCTGGCAAAAAGGGAAAAAAATGGGCTTTGATATTTAAGTTTCAGAAATAATCACTATATGATTGTGGGCACACCCCTTCTATAGAGCATAGTGATCACTTTGCCCCCTTCGATAAGAAAAATACAGCTAATATTTTATTTCTTTTCTTTTCTTGTGTGTGTGTGTGTCTTGATTGCAGTTGGTACATTCTAAGTTATTCGTAAAGCTATATGAAAGCAGCATTTACATGAAATTGGAAAATGCATTTTTGGGAGATTAGATTTATAAGAATTGGTATAATAAATTGATAACTTGCAACCAATGCAGTTAGTGAAGATGGATATCTTGTCCTTCCTTTAATCAATCCCCAAATCTTCTGGGTTCTAATTTCTATGCCTTTTGAAATATGGTTATATCTCTCACTCCAGAGCAAACAACCATCATGTCTCAGACAAATCCCTTTCACTAACTCATTCCATATGCAGCAACTACTTTCATCATACACACACACACATACACATACACATACACATACACAGAGAGAGAGAGAGAGAGAGAGAGAGAGAAAGAGAAATGAGAAGACAAATTCTACATGAGACTTTGGTATTTTAAAGCCATTTTTATTTGTTGATAATAATACAATAATCACAGGGGACTTTAACACCCCATTGACATCAATGGACAGAGCATGTAAACAGAAAATCAAATAGGAAACAATGGCTTTGAATTACATATTGGACCAGATGGACTTAACAGATATATTCTGAACATCCCATTATAAAACAGCAGAATATACAAATATACATTCTTTTCAAGTACACATGGAACATCCTCTGGAATAGATCATGTATAGATCAGAAAGCAAGCCTCAACAAATCAAAAAAAATAATAAATGAAAGTCATACCACACATGACCACAACGCTTCAAAGCTAGAAGTCAATCACAAGAAAAAATCTGCAAAGACCACAAATATATGGAGCTTAAATAACATGGTACTAAAATCTGAATGAGTGAACCACAATATAATTAAAGAACTAATAAAGGACATGGGAAACAAATGAAAATGAAAATGTGTCACAACCTTTGGGATGTAGTAAAAGCAGTTATAAGAGGGAAATTTATAGCAATACAGGCCTACATTAAGAAGCAAGAAAAATCTAAAATAAACAACCTAACTTTATACCTAAAAAAACTAAAAAAGAATGACAGACAATGTCCTTCCCAAGAGAAAACAGAAGAAGAAAGGAAATAATAAAGACTAGAGTAGAAATAAATAATATAGAAACTAAAACAAACTCCTCAAAGAAGTCAGGATAGAATAACATCATAAAAGCCACATATGAAAGTTGCACAACTAACATAATCTTCAATGGGGAAAACTGCGAGCTATCCCCCTGAGATCAGGAATACGACAGTGATGTCCACACTCACCACTGTTGCATAACATAGTGTTGGAAGTTCTAGTCTCAGCAAAAACTTACAAAAACGAAAGGTATCCAGATTGGCAAAGAACTCAAACTGTCACTCTTTGCAGATGTTTTGATACTCTACATGAAAAAAAAAAACAAACCTGAAAGTCTCCATCAGAAAACTGCTAAAACTGATACATGAATTCAGCAAAGTTGCAGGATATAAAACCAATGCACAGAAATTACTTGCATCTCTGTACACTAATAATGAAGCAACAGAAAGAGATATCAAGGAATCAATCCCATTTACAGCTGCACCAAAACCCATAAAATATCTAGTAATAAACCTTAACAGAGAGCTAAAATATCTGTACACTGAAAACTATAGAAAACTTATGAAAGAAATTGAAGAGGACACAAAGAAATGGAAAAAAATTCCATGCTCATGGATCAGAGGAACAAATGCTGTTAAAATGTAGATACTACCCAAAGCAATCTACACATTCAATGCAATCCAAATCAAAACAGCACCAGCATTCTTCACAGAGCTAGAACAAACAATCCTAAAATATGTAAGGAACCATGAAAGACCCTGAATAGACAAAGTAATGTCGAAAAAGAGAACCAAAATGGGAAGCATCACAATCCCAGACTTCAGCCTGTATTACAAAGCTGTAATTATTAAGACTTAATGGTATTAGCACAAAAACAGACATATAGATAAATGGAATAGAATACAGAATCCAGAAATGGACCCACAAATATATGGTCAACTTATCTTCAACAAAGCAGGAAGACGTATTCAATGGAAAAAAAAAGATAGTCTCTTTAGCAAATGGTGCTTGGACATCTGGGCAGCAACATGCAGAAGAATGAACCTGGACCATACACAAAATAAACTCACACCATACACAAAAATAAACTCAAAGTGGATAAAAGACCTAAGTGTGAGACAGGAGACCATCAAAACCCTAAAAAAGAAAACAGGCAGCAACTTCTTTCATATCAGCTGCAGAAATTTCTTGCTTGACACATCTCTGAAGGCAAGGGACATAAAAACAAAAATGAACTATTTGGATGCCATCAAGATAAAAAGCTTCTGCACTACAAAGGAAACAATAAGCAAAACTAAAAGTCAACTGATAGGATTGGGGAAGATACTTGCAAATGACATATCAGATAAAGGGTTAGTATCCAAAATCTATAAAGAACTTATCAAACTCAACACCCCAAAAAACCAATAATCCACTGAAGAAATTGACCAAAGACATGATAGACAGTTTTCCAAAGAAGACATCCAGATGACCAACATACACATGAAAAGATGCTCAACATCACTCATCATCAGGGAAATACAAATCAAACCCAACCTGAGTTACCACCTCACACCAGTCAGAGTGGCTAAAATTAAATCAGGAAACAATAGATTCTGGCAAGGATGTGGAGAAACGGGAACTCTCTTGCACTGTTGGTGGCGATGCAAAATGGTGAAGCCACTCTAGAAAATGGTGTGGAGGTTCTTCAAAAAATTCAAAATAGAATTACCCTATGACCCAGCAATGGCACTACTAGATATTTATCCAAAGGATACAGGAGTGCTGATGCATAAGGGCACTTGTCCAACAATGTTTATAGCAGTGCTATCAACAATAGCCAAACATGGAAAGAGCCAAATGTCTATCAATTGATGAATGGATTAAAAAGAGGTCCTACACACACACACACACACACACACACACACACACAGTGAAATATGACTTGTGATGAAAAAGAATGAAATCTTGTCATTTGCAACAACATGAATGGAACTGGAGACTATTATGCTAAGTGAAATAAGTCAGTCAGAGAAATACAGATAGCATATGATTTAACTCATGTGTGGAATTTGAGAAACTTAACAGAGGATCATAAGAGAAAGGAAGGAAAAATAAGATTAAAACAGAGAGGGAGGCAAACTGAAGGCAATGGGAGTTGAGGGGCAAGGGTGGGTTAAATGGTTGATGGTCATTAAGGAGAGCACTCTTAGGGATGAGCACTGGGTGTCATATGTAAGAGATAAATCACTGGGTTGTACTCTGGGAACCAATACTACACTGTATGTTAACTATGTTAACTGAATTTAAATAAATATTTTTTAAAGGAGAATACTATAAAAAACTGTATCTCAACAAATTGGACAACCTGGAAGAAATGGGTAAATCTGTAGGAACATATAAACTACCAAGACTGAAATAGGAGAAATAGAAAGTTTGAACAGACTGATAACTAGCAAAGAAACTGAATCAGTAATTAAAAAACTCCAAAGAAATAAAAGTACAGGGCCAGATGGCTTCACAGCTGAATTCTATTTAACATTTGAATAAGAAATAACACCTATCCTTTTGAAACTATTCAAAAAATGGAAAAGGAACTATTCAAAATCATCTTATGAGGTCAGCATTACCCTCATACCAAAACCAGATAAAATCTCCATTAAAAAAGAAAATTTCAGACCAATATCCCTGATGAACATGGATGCAAAAATTCTCAATAAAATACTAACAAACTGAATACAACAGTGCATTAAAAAAATCATTCATTGCAACCAGGTGGAATTTATTGCTTTGTTGCGACGGTGTTTCAATATTCACAAATCAATCACTATGGTACATCACACCAATAAGAAAAAAGATAATAACCATATGATTATTTCAGATTAAAAAAAAGCATTTGACAAAGTAACACATCCATTCATGATAAAAAGCCTCAACAAAGTAGGTTTACAGGAAACATACCTCGACATACTAAAGGCCACTTATGAAAACCCCACAGCTCACATAATCCTTAATGTGGAAAAAATGATAACATTTCCCCTAAGGTCAAGAACAAGACAACGATGTCCTCTCTCACCACTTGAATTCAGCACAATACTGGAAGTCCTAGCCACAGCAATGAGACAACAGAAAAAAATAAAAGGCATCCAAATTAGTAAGAAAGTAAAACTTGGACTATTTACAGATGACATGACACTCTCTATAGTAAACCCAAAAGACTCCACCAAAACATTTCTAGAACTGATACATAAATTCAGTAAAGTTTCAGGATATACAATCAATAAACAGAAATTTATTGTATTTCTATACACCAATAACGAAGCAGCAGAAAGAGAAATTAAGAAAACAATCCCATTTACAATTGCTCCAAAAGTAATGATACCTAGGAATAAACATAACCAAGGAGGTAAAAGATCTATACTCTCAAAACCATAAAATATTGATGAAAGAAACTGAATATGACACAAAGAAATGAAAAGACATTCCATGCTCATGGAGTAGAAGAACAAATATTGTTAAAATGTCTATACTACTCAAATCAATCTACACATTCAATGCAATCCCCATCAAAATAACGCTAGCATTCTTCACAGAGCTAGAACAAACAATCTTAAAATGTGTGTGGAACCACAGAAGCCTTTGAATAGTCCGAAGTGACCTTGAAAATGGTTGGAGATATCACAATTCTGGACTTTAAGTTAATATTACCAAGCTATAGTGGTTAAAACAGTATGATACTGGCACAAACACAGACACATAGGTCAACAGAAGAGAATAAAAAGCCCAGAAATGAGTCCACAAGTATATGGTCAATTAATCTTTGGCAAAGCAGGAAAGAATATCTAATGGGAAAAAGACAACAGTCGTTTTAACAAATGGTGTTGGGAGAACTAGACAGCAACATGCAAAAGAATGAAAGTGGGCCACTTTTTTATACCATACACAAAATTCAAAATGGATTAAAGATCTAAATGTGAGAGCATAAATTAAATTAAAGAGAATGTTTTTATTTGTTTGAAGTAGATATTTGTTCTCTTATATAATGCATTTAACATATGCCTTTTTGTCATCTATTGAAGTAATCATGTATGGTTATATTTTTTATTATATAATCTACTGAGGTAAAAATGTATATTAATATACATATACAAAAATAAATTCAATGTGTATTAAATACCTGAATGTAAGACCTGAAACCATAAAACTTCCAGAAGTAAATGTAGGCAGTAAGTTCTTGACATCAGCCTAGCAATATTTTTTGGACTACTTTTCTCAGGCAAGAGCAACCAAAGTAAAAATAAACTAATAGGATTACACCAAACTAAAAAGCATTTTGCACAGCAAAGGAAAAACCATCAACAAAATGAAAAGGCATCTTACTGAATAAGAGAGGATATTTGCAAAAGAGACATCCAGAAAGGGGCTAATATCCAAAATACATAAGGAAGCTACAAACTTAATATCAGAAAATAAACAATAGGATTAAAAGCTGAGTAGAGGACTTGAATATACAATTTTCCAAAGACATGCAGATGGCCAAGAGGCATATAAAAAGGTGCTCAGCATCACTAATCTTCAGGGAAATGCAAATCAAAACCACAGTGACATATCACTTTACACCTTACACCTGGCGATTATCAAAAAGACAAAAAATAACAAATGTTGGCAAAGATGTAGGGGAAAAAAAGGAACCCTTGTACACTGTTGGTGGAAATGCACATCATTGCAGTCCTTATGGGAAATAGTATGAAGTCCCTCCAAAAATTAAAAATCAAATTACCATATGATGCAACAAATCCACTTTTGAGTATTTATCTGAAGAAAATTAAAACACCAATTTGAAGAGATATATGGACCCATATGTTTATTGCAGCATTATTTACAATAGCCAGGATGTGGAGGCAACCTGTGCCTACCAATAAATGAATGGATAAATAAGATGTCATCTATATTCAATGGAAGATTATTCACCAATAATGAAGATTGAACTATTGATAATGGTGACAACATGGATGAACCTGAGGATATTATGCTAAGTGAAATCAGTCGGACAAAGACAAATACTGTATGACTTCACTTATATGTGGAATCTAAAAAACAAAACAAAACAAAATAGAAACAGACTTAAAAATACAAGGCACAAACTATTGATTACCAGAGTAGGGAGGTATTGGAGTGAGTGAAATAAGTGAAGGGGATTTAGAGGTACAAACATACAATTATAAAATAAACAAGTTATGCAGATATAATGTACACTTCATACAGTGACATATGTTAATAATAGACTTATTGTGGGGATCTTTTCATAATGTATAAAAAATTGAATCACAGTAATATACACCTGAAATTAATAGGATATTGAATGTCAATTATACTAATAAGAAGTATATTAATAGATTTCTAAATATCTTTTGCATCACCTTGATAAATTATTCTTTTAACATATAGCTTTTTTCTAATTGTTCTAAATTGCTATTTCTTACATATTTAAAGTTTACTTAATGTTTAATGTTTTAATGTTTGAGAGAGAGAGACACACACACACACACACACACAGGACACAAGCAGGGAAGGGGCATAGAGAGGGGAAGACATAGAATATGAAGCAGGCTCCAGGCTCTGAGCTGTTAGCACAGGGCCTGGGACGGGGCTCAAATTAATGGACCATGAGATCATGACCTAAGCCAAAATCAGACACTTAACCAACTGAGCCACCCAGGCGCCCCAATTTCTTGCAGATTTAAATAATAAATTATTTTGTCTTTTTGTTATCTTTTCAGATTTCATATCAGAATTTCCTTGTCTTCATAAATATATTAAGCTTTATAAGCATAAAACTTATCTAATGTTTATTTCCCCCTAAGGCATTGAAACAACTGCAATATAAAATTTTCTGGGCTTAAAGAAACTAATACTTATTAATAATTTCTTATATGTAGGAAAAACATGTTTATTTCATTTGCTTTTACATTTGATACAGGAAGGAATTGAGCTTCTGAGAGTCTGTGTAATCTCCACAGGACCTACTACTAAATCATGAAGCTGTAATTCATGCTAATATTTATGTGCCTTTATGAGCAATATTCTTTAAATTATGGCATGTCATTTTCCAATCCAGAATATTTGTAAGAAGAGAAAAATAAATAAGAGCCCCTTATATAACATAGAAGTCTGACAGGAAATAAAGTCTACGTCTTGTAAACATTCATAGCTTTTCTCTGAAGTTCTTGAGAGGAGTATAGTTTTGCACCTAGTGACAAAACATGCTGACATATGTCTTCACATTTAGGTTTTGCTCTTTCTATGCTTAATTTCCCCCCAAATATTTTAAGATGCTTAGTTCTCCAAGATGTCTCGGGTGCCTGGCTGGCTCAGTCGGTTAAGCGTCAGACTTTGGCTCAGGTCATGATCTCACGGTTTGTGGGCTCGAGCCCCATGTAGGGCTCTGTGCTGACAGCTAGCTCAGAGGCTGGAGACTGCTTCAGATTCTGTCTCCCTCTCTGACCCTCCACTGCTCACACGCTCTCTCTCTCTCTCAGAAATAAATAAAACATTAAAAAAATTTTTTAAAAAAACGTTCTTCAAAATGTCTTAAAGGACAATTTAATTAATGAAATCTTTAATGAGTTAAGTTTTTAGAGCGGTGCATTCTTGTGACACCGTATTGAAATACCCAATTAAAAGATAATTAGGATAAATCATGGTGAGAAAGGAGATAACCTCACATCTCCCAAGTACAGACCATCATGTTTCACATAAAACTTTCAAGGTGACTCTTTCAGCATATTTAGAATAATAGGGATTAAGTAAAAAGATAAAAATCCTTTTCATATTAGCAAATTCAGTTTTAATTATACCATTTTAAAATTGATGTATCAGAAACATATTTTGCAAGATCTTTTGTTAATAAGATTTTCCCAAAATAGACGATATATGTCCCTTGTTTTATTGTCATTTTAAAGTATTCATAGCTTATTCGTTCATTCGCTCATTCATTCATTCATTCATACATTCATTTTAATGTTCAGTTATTCATTCAGAGAATATTGAGTGTCAATTTTACACTAAGACAAGATCAAGACCTCTATGGACAATATATATTTGGATTTCATCCATAATTTTACAAATATGAATTAGAGTTCTCACATTTTCAAGTCTTCAGTGATAAGAATTTACTCTAGAAGCAAATCACCTAAATATAACTGCCTTGAGAGACATAAATTATTTGAAATAGTGTTAGATATAACTTTAAAAATTCTTAATTGCCTGAACTTCTAAATAAAACTCCAATATGCATTTCATGTGCTGAAATTATTATAAGAAAATTTCTAAATCATTAAAAGTAGGAAAGAAATTAATCTTCAGATGGCAGATATTAGTATCTATAAATTTATGATACATCTTATATTTATTTATAAATAAATCATCAGACAAATCAAAGGAAAATAATATGCATGAGTAAATGTATATACACATACACATATGTGTATATTTATATGCATGCATGCGCACCTAAGAGTGTTTTTGTGTTTGTATTCAATACATAATAATGGAGCCAGACTACTGATATTTTAATCCTGTCTTTTCCTTTTATTATCCTTGTGATTTTGTTTTTTTTTTAATTTTTTAAATTTATTTTTGAGAGAGAGACAGCATGAGCAAGGGAGGGTCAATGAGAGAGGGAGATACAGAAACTGAAACAGGCTTCAGGCTCTGAGCTAGTTGTCAGCACAGAGCCCGGTGCGGGGCTCGAACCCACGAACTGTGAGATCATGACCTGAGCCTAAGTCGGACGCTTAACCGACTGAGCCACCCAGGCGCCCCTATCCTTGTGATTTTGTACAAGTTCCTTCACTCTTTGGACTTATTTCTTTTATGTTAAGAAATAATAGTATTACAAAAGATTTAAGGGTAAAATGAATAAATATTTAAAAACAGCAAAAGTGTCTAGTATACAATGAGCACTAATAAACTTTGGTTATTACATTGTGTATATTTTGCTATGATCAGAGAGATAAGAAGGAATACTGTCTTTAGATCTGAAATTCTACATATTTTATTTAAGATATTAAAAGAAAAATATCCCAAGAGGAAATCAGAGAGAGATGGGATTAGTGAGCTTATTTCCCTACTTGCATTTTACATCAGTATGGATTTGTGGGACTTTATCTAAGTTAATATTTGTGTGATTCATCATCAAGTCAACCTTGATTTTATATGGACTGTTGCCTGATCCTTGAGAGCAGATTTCTGTCTCCTTTTTCTTTTCCAGAAACATAATTCACTTCCTTATAACCTGCTTATAAGCTTCATCTTTAAAGAAATGAACTCTCCCTTGTTCTCTCTAAACCAAACAAACAGACCTCAATTAGCCCATGAGCAGGAACTTAATAACCTTATTACACACAATTCTTGACTGTCTGAAGTTTCTGAATAAACCCTGCTATGACTTGCTCTTCCTCCCCTATTTTCATGCTCTTTTCTATTGGTTGAAAAACTTTTCTTGTTTCTGATTTATTTATTTATTTATTTGTTTGTTTATTTATTTATTTATTTATTTTGTGAAAGACCACAGGGGAGGGGCAGAGAGGGTGGGCGAGAGAGCAAATCTGAAGCAGGCTTCTCACTGTCAGCACAGAGCCCGATGCAGGACTCAAACTCACAAACTTAGTTGAGATCAGGACCTGAACCAAAATCAAGAGTAAGATACTTAACCTACTGAGTCACCCAGGCACCCCTCTTATTTATGAATTTTTAAAACTACCTGTAGGTTGCACCAATCCTCAGTCAATTCTTCAATGGAATTCTAAAGGTGGGAACTTCTCTTGGCCTTCTAATAGCTAAATTTATCTTCCTTCATTGTTATAAATTTTTAGCTAGGCATAGGACTATCCATAATAAACTTTATTTTCCTAAACTTCCTTGTATCCAGGAATAACCTTATAACTAAGCTCAGGCCAATGACATGTAAATGGCCATCTGGCATGTGACCATCTGGAAGCATTTGAGAGATGTTTTAACAAGCAAGATGAGATACACTCTTCATATTCCTTTTCATCTCTTCCTCATTCTTGCTTGGAGAAGAACAAATATAAAAGCTGTCAACAAGAACTCTGAGGTTCAGAAGCATAAAATAATTAACTCTATGATGTGTTTTACTACATGAAATGAAAAAAAATAGCAACCTTACTTTATCTAGTCTAGTAGCTCACTGTTCTTACTCAAAGAAGTTATTGTAGCTAAGAAAATAATAAATATCAGCCTTCTGACATTTTCCCTGCTTGTTCTCTCTGCTAGAATGATATTAGTACCTACACATATTTTTTCTTCCAGATATCCTCATGGCTAACAACATCACCTATTTAAAAGTTTAACCTAAAACCCAATTATTTAGTACTCCCAATTGCATTAATTTGTCCTACTTCATTGGCAAAAGACTAACTGAAATGACAAGCCATGAGATGTACTTTATAAAGAGGAAACAAAGACAAAAGATATATATTCCTCATTCAACTCATGAATAACTTCCAATTGCAAATGATGGTAATATCCAGAATTTGGCTCTGGAATGGGGACTATGGATGAAGCATTGGAGTAAGGAAAATACCAATGGAATAAAAAATCAAGAAAGTAGGAGATGACTGTATAGCCTGAATATTTGGGCATTGAAGCGATGAACACTGTTTTTAAAAGAAATGGCTAACATAAACAATAAAGACCCATTTGATTAAATAAATATAGGGGTGCCTGGGTGGCTCAGTCAGTTAAATGTCAGACTTTGGCTCAGATCATGATCTCACAGCTCATGAGTTAGAGCTCAGCATTAGGCTCTGTGCTGACAGTTCAGAGCCTGGAGCCTGCTTTAGATTCTGAGTGTCCCTCTCTCTGCCCCTCGTCCACTCATGCTCTCTCTCTTTCTCTCAAAAATAAACATTAAAAAATTTAATGAATAAATAAATAAATATTTCAAAACAGGTAACGCTTATGCAAAGTCCGAGATTAATATGCTAAACATGTTTGAAAAGAACAGTTTTTAAAGAAAAACAGAAAATAGAAATGAAAGGCTGATA
The DNA here is from genome assembly GCF_008692635.1 of Crocuta crocuta. Classification (NCBI taxonomy): domain Eukaryota; kingdom Metazoa; phylum Chordata; class Mammalia; order Carnivora; family Hyaenidae; genus Crocuta; species Crocuta crocuta. The sequence goes on along the minus strand of NW_027530330.1, from coordinate 523,231 downwards.
AAAAGTTTCACATTCTGAAGGAAATGACAAACCACTGAGGTTTATGAAACAAGACATCGATACTAAGCTATTAGAACAATATAGTGAGATATAAAAAGAACTTGTGGAGACCACAGAAACACATTTAGGGGAAATCTGTCATACTAAACAAGAATAGGCAGAATTGTCAGGAGTGAAAGGTAGTCAGCAACACAAAGAACATAAATAACTTTTACAATACCTTTATGACACAGCCATTATCTCCACTGAGCAAAGGAAGAAATCAAGGCCCAAACAAGACAAAGAATATGCCCTGGATTGAATAGCCATTAGCTGTTGAGCCCTACTTCTTACCAGGTTAAGTATCCTTTTTTAAATCTAAGTGGCCATAAGCTTTATTGCTAAAGAACATGGTTTGATGTTCAGGCTCCAGCACTCAATGGTGACTTTCTCTGAGGATTACAGTGGGAACATAATGATTTAAAATATGTAAAACAGGGGCTTGACTGGCTCAGTCAGTTAAGTGTCCAACTCTTGATTTCATTTCAGGTCGTAATTTCACAGTTCATGGGATCGAGCCCCAGAAGGGGCTCTGTGCCGATAGTCTCAGAGCCTGCTTAGGATTCTCTCTCCCGTCCCCCAGTCACACATGCACATGCGCACGTGTGCCCTCTCTTTCTTTCAAAATAAGTAAATACACTTTTAAAATAAAATAAAATAAATAAAACAAAATAAAATATGTAATCAAAGTACCTCACCTCACACTTAGTGACAAGTGATAGTTTGATACTATGATAATTACCATTGCCATTATCCTTACCACTCTATTAGTGAGTTTCTGTGCAAATTCAGTTTCATCATTAGTAAAATGAGAAGATTTTATTCTCATAGTAAAATGAGAGATTATATTCATCCTGTGAAGGAGGGAATAAGTTCCACCTCCAAAACTCATCATAAAAATTAGATGGCAATGTTTTGAGAAAGCACTTGACTTAGGATGTTAAAATTGTTCAGTAAAATCTTTTGAATCTCGTGTAACTGAATATATATGTTCTCCTCCGGAAGAATATTTCTGGATCCTTCACCAGCATAGTTTACACATTTCTGTTATCCTTACAAAATACAACTCCAAGACTTGAATGCAATATTTCAGAGTCTGCCTGACGTCACCATTGCTCACACCCAACTGTATGTGTTTGCCAGTGCAGTTTCATGCCACACATAGCAGCTACACTGTATCACAGTGTCATACTGAATTAGTGCTTTATTACAACTCCCTAGTCCTTTTTTTTATGAACTTCTTAAAAGTTTCTACTTTACGTGACATTTGCTTAGAGTATTTCAAAGGAAATCTTACAGAAGTGCGCACTGTGATAGACTGGACAAATTATCTTTACCACAGGAAGGTAATTGATGATACGTGAGGTCAATACTTGTGCTTGACCAGGATTAACACCTAATTATGATGTAGACTGTGTTTATCTTTGACTATTCGCATCCTCAGGGGTCATTATTAATCACTCCATCAACAAGCTAATTCATCTCTTACTGTTAGATGTAAAGATCATGTTGACTACCCATCTGATCCTTTCCTCTGGAAACAATCACTCACTAAAAGTAATCTACTAAATTGTGTACTTGAAGACAACTTTTAAGATTGTACATTTAAAAGCACTTTATGAATGAAAAGAATGTACTTTCTTAATACAGTCTGAAAGAAACATTTAGGATATGATTAAATTAATTAATACTTGTAAAACAGAAATACATATTGTGGAAGCATTATAGTTAGTGATGTTGTATTTGTATTTGGACCTCTAGGTGTTAATATGAGTTCCAAAATTCACTAGTTTCTCTGTGCCTCAATTTACTCATTTGTGATATCAGGAAAATGGTAACAGTACTTCCCACTTAGAATTCTTATCGTGAATAAATAATACAAGCATCCATACTGTTTCTAAGAGGGCTTAACATGCACTGAATAAGTGTTTGTCACCATTACTAAAATATGTATAATTATTAATTACATCATATTTAAAATATTATACATCCTATATTTTTGTATGACTTTCAAATATTCATTTGTATTCTTTTCTTCTTAATACAACTTAACATTGAAGAAATTTCTGTAATATTTCTACTGGCAATTTTTTTAAAAAAAAACAGGCTCTTTTGAATGCTCCATAAAGTTACTGAAATTCGTATTTCATACTCTAAGGAATATTTATAATTTCTATGTCAGAAAAACAAATTAAGAAAAAGCCTTGTGCCCACAGTTATGTAACCTCTCCATCTTCTCAACAACTTTGATCAGTCATGCATCAATTTGCTTTGAAGAAAGAGGAAAGGGTTCTACATTTTATAAGGAGAACTTATCAGTACCTATATTTAATTTACAAAGTGAACCTTTAAATATTTTTAAATGGAACCAGGATGCAACCTCATTGAAAAAACATCTTCTGACATTTCACTTTCAGCAAATGCACATTCATCGTGATGATAGATGGTTTGCTTAAAATGATAACCAATTTGGATTTCAATTGGGGAAAATAAATGTTTACTCCAGTATCAATGACATGTTCTCTAGTCCTTCTCCCCCATTCCTTTATACTTTACCAAATACATGAAATTTTCTGAGCAGAAACTTAACACTGTTTAGACAAAAAGTTTCCATCAACATTGAAATAAGATGGTGGTGGTTTGAGGTTGGCCTCCACAGTCTTCCTGACCATGTTCCTAAGTGTACCCAAGATAGGTAATAAAATGAATTTAGATAGCCATTTTTGTGAGAAAATTTCCAAACTTCCTTGTTATTCTCAACTTTGAAATCTTTTCTCATATCTAAAGGAAGAAGAGGGGCGCCTGGGTGGCTTAGTCGGTTAAGCGTCCGATTTTCGCTTAGGTCATGATCTCGCTGTTCGTGGGTTCGAGCCCCGCGTCGGGCTCTGTGCTGACTGCCAGCTCGGAGCCTGGAGCCTATTTCAGAGTCTGTGTCTCCCTCTCTCTCTGACCCTCCCCTGCTCACGCTGTCTCTCTCTCTCTCTCTCCTAGAAATAAATAAAAATATTAAAAGAAAAAAAAAAGATTAAAGTAACAAGAGAATGAATTATATTTTATCCAATGATAGCAGCCCAAATTTGAATGGACAATGCTATTCCCAGTATAGGTTCAATAAATGTGATTAGAAGGAAGGATATTTGAATGGAAGAGACCATCTATATCTATATACTTGACTTTGTAATCATGCTTATTAGACTAATAGAATGTTAATAAAATTTTGTTTCTTTGGTGACAGTCATACAGGTATTTATCCTTCCTTCCCCCCTCCCTCCCTCCATCTCTCTCTCTTTTTCTCTTTCTCTCTTTCTCTCTTTCTCTTTCTTTCTTTCTTTCTTTCTTTCTTTCTTTCCTTGCCTCTCTTGCATTCTTTTTAAATATGCAAGCCTTTTTAAAAAAAAGGCCTACTGCCTTTCTCCTACTAATGCGCTGGTTTTGCTAAAAAGTTAATAGGGATATAAGTGTAATTCTACAATCTCTTGCATGTGTATAATGAGTAATATTTGTATAGTTGACATCTGGGGTCTACTTATGCAGTTTCTCTAGCCCAGTGAATAAAGTATTGCTATGATAGTCTTATGGCATTATGGTAAAACCCAGAAGATGTAGCACATATACTACCTGGCAAGTGTCATGGATGATATTGGTCCTCTGACTCACTGTCATCTCCTTTCTAGTTGCTGTAAGATTGGCTTCTACCAACGCACAGCTTCTCCTTTCTCAGAAACATTGCCCTTGGCCAAAGGGAAGCTGCTTGCCCAGAAAATTACAACCTTCCCCACCCCATCCCCAACCTTCCTGTAGACCTGCTTTGCACAGGGATACAAGAAACTGGCTTCTGTTCCAGGTAGAACTATCTCTGAGGTGTAGTTGGCCTCCTGAGACTGCATTGTTGCTCCTGGTACTTTGCTTGTCCAAACTTGGTGTCCTTCACAACTCTTCGCTGAGAGTGCTCCTTCAGTAAGGTGCTGAAGCAAAAGTCCTTGTCCCAGGTTCTGCTCTGGTAAATCCAGCTTGAGATAAAAAGGGTCAACATTGCTCTTCCATTCTGATTATTGAAATGTATCCAGGCTCACCATCCTTTTGCTCTGTTTTACCACGTTATTTTTATTTACAGAAGTCCAATCACTTGCTAACATTGAATGGTTTTAAATTACCTTACCAAAGGCAGTTAGTTTATAACAAATTCCCCACTACTGGCATTTTCTTACTGCAAACTCCACACAAGAACTCTTGGATCCTGGAATTAAACTTGCGTATAGGGAACACAATATTGGCATGATTTCCAGAACGGGCCTGGAGTAGATCTGAAGAAGGACTGATGAAGGAGAGAAACAATCTTAAACATGAGGAAGAGACCCAATAATTTTAGTCTGACTTTATGGTCCCTTAGTTACATATAGATCATGGCTCTATACTATACGACTTCAGGATGTTATCATTTATAAAGAAGGCAACATAGAGTTTAGTGGAGCTATTATAGAAATAGTAGTAATCCTAGCCAGAACTTCTCAGATTGCAGCAGTTTGCTAAAGACAGAGACCAGGAGGTTTGGGCCATATCTTGTGTGTATTGTAAATTGAAATAATTTATACAGTTTTAAAAAACAAGTATTTTTAATGAAAGAACATAGGATATATGAAATATAAACCTTAATCTCAGCTCAAATTTGTAAGGTCTTGAGCAGGTCAGTTTTTATTTTGTGCATTTATCTGCAATATCCCTCTGATTTCCACTAAAATATCACTTTAAAAAATGAGCCCCCCCCCCAAATCCTTCAACAATAATAAGATTCCACAAGGACAAAGAGTGCCGGGAGCCGCACAGGCCTCTCTGGATGGCAATCACAGCAAGGAAGTGACAATGTTTGCAGCTCCTCCCATGAGAAATGAAAACTGGTATCTCCTTCTGCTACTATTGGCTCATGTTGGATATAAGCCTACTGGTATTGACCAGGCCTCACAATATTCCATATCAGACCCATATCCTGAATACAGATACCTCATAAGGAAAAGCATATTCCTGCCTTTACAAAAAAGATTTTAGATGAAAGCTCTGTAGGCAATTGTCAAAAGGCCCTTCCTATGGGCCTTGCAGATCTGAGACTTAGGGGGTTAAGAACACAAGAATTACAACTGAGCCTGGCCCTGAAACCAAGGGCCTATTTTAAGGTTAAGAGCAAAACATAGTTACCACATATATCTTTGCTAATTGGTGAAACCTAACAGTCCCTTCCTCAAGGCCTACTTTCCACAAACACCCTCTCTTACACTGGCAGCTGGGATGAGGATAGATAAGAGTAGCTAAAACATAACCCAGGGGCAAAAGACTGACCCATTCAGGGCCCCCATGTTAGTCTCCACAAACAAACCAATTCAGAAACATTCATCCTCTTGAGAGCCAGACAAAATACTCCTAACTTATCTATATACAATTTGACCTATATGTTATCCTGTTTTTCACTAAGAACATTCTGTTATTTCCTTGTTCGGAATAATTCTGCAATTGATATCACAAAAGGCCTCCCATTGTAAGAAATTCCTTTCTATGCCTTCATCCTGTTGCTGAACCTTTAAATAAAGACACAAAAACCGACAGGACAGAGATGCCTGCCTGGTGATCAGAAAGAATCTCGGGGCTCTCTCACTCTCTCTCGCCGACACCGTCCATCCTTCGGGATCCCTGGATCTGCCGGAGCCAGCTCGGCCTCCAGCAAAAGAGAATATGAAAAGAGATAACAGTCTGCAAAGACTGCCATTAAAATTTTGGTGGCTGAAATACTGATGACCAGGCAGCAACTGAGCAGACTGGAGAAAGATGGAAATGAAGCCTGAGTAGTAATGGTGTTGGAGTAAAAAAGAAAGCAAGTTGGAAAGGCTCAGGAAATGATGGTACTAGACATCCTGTTGGCTACAAATACAGTTAAATGTTTTGGGTTCTTCCTCAGCTTTGCATCCATTCCTGTCTCAAGCCTATAGAGA